>NC_086155.1:139042535-139345565 GCF_035149785.1 Candoia aspera
CAACAAAGGCCCGCATAGTTAAAGCAATGGTGTTCCCTGTAGTAACATATGGCTGCGAGAGCTGGACCATAAGGAAGGCTGAGAGAAGGAAGATCGATGCTTTTGAACTGTGGTGTTGGAGGAAAATTCTGAGAGTGCCTTGGACTGCAAGAAGATCAAACCAGTCCATACTCCAGGAAATAAAGCCAGACTGCTCACTTGAGGGAATGATATTAAAGGCAAAACTGAAATACTTTGGCCACATAATGAGAAGACAGGACACCCTGGAGAAGATGCTGATGCTAGGGAGAGTGGAAGGCAAAAGGAAGAGGGGCCGACCAAGGGCAAGGTGGATGGATGATATTCTAGAGGTGATGGACTCGTCCCTGGGGGAGCTGGGGGTGTTGACGACCGACAGGAAGCTCTGGCGTGGGCTGGTCCATGAAGTCACGAAGAGTCGGAAGCGACTAAACGAATAAACAACAAAGAGAACAATGGAGATAATCTTGAGGAAGTAATGCAAGAACCTTTAAGTAAATAGCAACTCAGTCCCAGGAAAGGAGAAAGCATAAGAAAGAGTTTCAAAATAACCCTACCTTGATTCTGTTTGGTATAAGAGGGGGCAGAGGGATACTCTGGCAGACTTTCAAGATTCTGTTATTACATCCCATAACAATTCCACTAGATCTTTCACTGTCTACTGTATCCCATGACCTGGCCTACTTTGGAGAGCTGACAAAGCAGTGTTTTAATTTTTGTGTTTAAATATTTATTGTTGTAAATATTTGACCATTATATGCTGAAAAAAGAATCCATTATTAGTAATATCCCATTAGTAGTAGTAGTAACACCTAACATTAAATTATCAGTATCTTAATCATTGTACCTAACTTAGTCTGAATTCAACCCAGTGTGGCTTCTAATAAAAATGCATATAATTGCTTTGTTATAGTCACGTGATCTGAATTATAGTACAACAAAGTACCTGCTGCTGAAAAGAATCTAATTTCTGGGCTAACTAAAAAACAAATTCATTCTACTATACTGCTGATTAGAAGGTAGGCAGGTTCTTCGCAGAGTACATTGTAACTGAATGACAGTACCTAGGCCATCTGTTCTGAGGTTCATCGTGATTTAAAAATGTAAATATAAACAGTGGAACCTTAATAAAAGAAATATTTTTGCTCTCCAGAGTTTACTTCTTCCTTTGAAAACACATTTTGAGACAACTCCATAGAAGACTAGACCAATCCAGCTTTTTAAAACACCAATTTTTGATTTCATATGCTATCCAGTCTTCTACACTTACCTACAACTGTGTAACATTTCACAAGCCTCTGACCATTGTTTTTGGTCACATCTGAAGAAAAGAAATTAAATTTTGTGTCTCTAAATATCATTTCCTATTTTTTAAAGTCATTTACGAAGAAACCTGAAGAAATGTCTAGAGCTGCCTTTTCTTTAAAAGTATATGGACATACTATGACAAAGACTGTGGGCTTTCTCCAATAATTCAGCCTCACATTTTGAATTTGAAGATACTGTAAGGGCAATCTTTATTAAGACAGTAGCGAATCTGGTTTTAGAGTGATGGAGGTTGTGAATGAATTGTGAGCAGGGGAACTTAGTAGCCTTCTAACAATTTAGTGTCAGGTATTGGATATACTGAGGCGTACATTTTTTTCAAAACTTCTTTGAAATTTGGGTCTTTCTGTGTAAGTGGGCTCCTAAAGTTAGCAATCAAAAGATAACTGCTGTTACTACATAAAATTCATTGAGAGGAAAATATAAGAAAAAATAAGGAAATTAGATTATATATGGATTATATATGGGAAATGACCTTTGTAAAAATTCATGAAACAATAAAATCTCCATTTGAAAGCATTTCACAAAGAAGTGGGAAGTAAAAGAAGAAAGATTTCAGCAAATAATCTATATATCCTTCTCACTACGTATCTTTCTGGCATGTTAAGGCAGATAGCACTAGGAACGAAGCCAGTTTGTCCAGACTAAACAAGTACCTGCTAATGAAGTTCAATGGTGTTACTACATAGGCTCCAGACTTTATTTATTTTATTTATTATTAAATTCCTCTGCCGCCCATCTTGTACACGACGACTCTGGGCGGCCGATAAGTCTGATAAGCAATATATCACAAATATCATGTGAGAGTTACAATTACATGTTGGCTAGAACCTGTCTTGAAAATATAAGACAAATTAGCCTACTTCTCTAGCAGGTAGGACGGGTCTAGCCAACATGTAATTGTAACTCTCACATGATATTTGTGATATATTGCTTATCAAACTTACCAAGTTTTTACCATACTGTAGATCAGTGTTTCTCAATCTTGGCCATGTGAAGATGTATGGACTTTAACTCCCAGAATCCCCAGCATCGCTAGCTGTGGAATTCTGGGAGTTGAAGTCCACACATCTTCAAGTGGCCAAGGTTGAGAAACTCTGCTATAGATTATGATAGCAAATGATAACTATCGCCCACAGACCTCTCACAATCAGAATGGCCTTCCCTCCCTTTTTGCTCAATTCATCCAATCCTCTTGGCCAGATGAAAATCTCATTAGCTTCATAACTGTATAAGTAGGAAAGGCGAAATATAAAAGTCCAGTGAACTGATACAATTTACTGAATAAAATCTAGGAAACACTGCTAACATTTAAAAATTGCCCAAAAAAAACAACCCTCAATTTTCTCTTGAATAAACTGATTGACAAGAAAGAATGCATGGAGATCAGTGTTGCAGGAAAACAAAATCTGGTTCCTAAATAGATGTTTCTTAAATAAATGTAACAATACTATTCATGTATGTCTCAAGGCTTGCAAAATGTGGGCATAGGATTGTACCTACTCTTTGTAGCATGTACTTCATCCTTTGGTTTTTTTGTTGGATCCATGAAATAGAACTAATGTTTGAATGAGAGCTGTATGAATGCAGCGTTCAATGTATTTTTGCTACAATCAGGATACACAATTAGGCTTGAGTATTTTTTTGGAGTGGTTACTGCTGAGCATGGATAATATTCTGATGAGACTAAACAATGAACAAAAATGTAAGGCATGTCATTTACAGACTTATTCCTTGTTTTTGTTTTGTGAAGAATATGGTCCAATGTCAAAATCTAGACAAAGACTGTAATAAAACATCCCCCCCCTCCACAATGAATGAAGTTATCTTTAAAGACACAAATCTCAAAACTGTTCAGTTGAAAAATAGGCTTCCTTTTTCCTGCTGATGTGTATTTATTTTGTTACCTCAACCTAATAATTCATCACGTGTCATTCACAACCTTCTTCTTATTCAAGCCGGCGTGTCCTGTCTGGCTCTAGAGCTGTAAATTTTCAGACAGAGAGAGGGAGAAATACTTTATTGCGTACCGTCATAGAATGATATTCTCTCTGTGGTGCTTCTAGGAGCCAATTTAATGAGAGTCACATAAAAGCACATCTTAGATGCTGTTAACACGGATTTCCTGATAATATCTGCCAAAAATGCTTTGGCTTCTTTTATAATTAGAGAAAAAATACTGCTACCTAGAAGTACTGTACATTTATTTGCTTCTAGGGTTTCCTTTCTGGGGTATGGAACATAAAATTCTGCCAAAAATGAAAATCTAAGGAAAATACAGAAAAAAGAATTGTATGTCTTATTTTTTTTAAAAAACGAATATACACATGGAAGTGGTTTCGAATCTTGCTTCTTGCTAAAAGTGTTGCACATGAGCATTTGGGGATTTTAAGTATGTCATATATAGACATACTTAAGTTAACTATACATTTTGACATGGCTTTAGGCACCTTATCTAGCTGTCTCTTCTTGTAGGAAAATGTATTCTCATACGGTCTGGGAATTCTTTGCTACTCTCTGTTAGGAAAGGAAATCAATATCACTTTATTGAGGCCTGCCATGCAGCCCTGTGGACAATGTTTTCTTGCATAATTCTGCCTGGTATATATAATGAAAAGGGAAAACAGTGGCTCAGATTTGCCTTTTAAACAACCGGATTCCTTGTACCAAATCAGAGTTACTCTGGAAGGATAATGATTTGACCTTTCCAGAGATGCTTCCTGTCCTTTCAATTGTGCACTACAGTGATGAACTGCCCACACAGGAAATTGCCATTCAGATGTTGCCTTTAAAAACACAAGCAGTAACTCTCACCCCTCTAACAACAAGGGAAAAGCATGACAAGCAGGACAGAGGACCATTGTGTTCAGGATTTGGATCTGGAGTCCAGGTGGGTGACTGGGAAATCTCTCTGTGTGTTACGTGTTTGAGTTGGCAGAAGTAGTAAACAGATGAGTAAAATGAGTGGGAGACACAAACGTGTTACAGAATGAAAGAATAGCTGAGCTTATTCATAACTCATAGTTATATGTGTAACTTTGTGGAAGAATTAGGAAAGATGATGGACAACTTGAGGCAAATCAAACTTCAGCTATGCTTTGTAGAGCTTCTAAAGTAGATAGAGACCATGGGGAGCTATGGAAGCTGTATGTTATTTGCATATAATTAATACTTTTAAAGATTTATTTTCCTACTTTTACTCACCTTGTACCTCCCTATTGACTGTGTTGTTTCCATTGCATTAATTCAGTGTTAGATATATAGGATTAAGTTACCTCGCTAATTCTATAGATTTGAACAGATTTGTTCCATCACTGTTTGCTGTGAATTTCTATGCTGGATTATAATAAATATCCATTTAGCACATTATTTTTTTCTAACAATGATGATTCATATGCTTTCATCAAACTTAAAAGGATAATATTTGACATTTGAGGGTATATTATGTTTGAATATGGAGTTCCAGTCAAACTGTAAGTATAGCTCCCATATCTACATAGCTACAGTGATTCATGCCCACATCACCACCCAGTTGGATTACTGCAATGCGCTTTTCATGGGGCTGCCACTGAAGAATATTCAGAATTTACAATGGTCCAGAATGTAGCGGCCCACATTCTTATCAGCTCCAAGCATTAGAAACATATAATACCATTTCTGTTGGCCCTGCACTGGTTACTGGTAGGTTTTCAAGTACAGTTTAAGCTGCTGGTATTGACCTGTAAAGCCCTTCATGATTTGTCTCTTGGGTATCTACAGGACCACTTTCTCCCAACTACATAGGCTCAACTTGTCAGATCTTGTAGGGAACAGCTGGCAATGGCCTTCTGGAAGGCAAGGAGGGTAGGGGCCCTCTGTATCTCGGGGGGAGGCCATTCCATTGGGGAGGCACAGCTACAGAAAAAGCTTGCTTCTGATGTCCCACCAGATGACAAAACTTAATGGAGGGGACCTGGAGTTGGCCTACCTTATCCAATCTAGTGGGATGGGTAGACATCCTCTGAAACAGTTGTATGAATAACAAAAATAATCATGGATTTGGAACAACTTCCCTATGAGTGAAGATTATAACTGAATCTTTTTAGTTTCTGAAAAAAGCCTAAGTAAGAGCAGATATACTATTTTTTTATTTAAGAAACCTATATGGCCACCCATCTCATATACCAGAACTCACAACAACAATAAAAACATATTCACTTAGTTGAGATGGGTGGCTACAGAAAATAAATAAATATAAGAAACAAACAAAAAGCATCCAAAAAGCAGCGCCCAACACCCTTAAACAACACTCCCCAACAATAATTACTGGCTCCAGCCTCACCGCATCCCAGTGCTTGGGGGAAGAGCCAGCTCTTCAAGGCCTTCCAGAAGTCTAGAAGGGTGAGGGCCTGTTGGCTGTAAGGGGGAATGGTGCTCCACAAGGCAGGGCCTGCTCCTGAGAATTTCCTAGCTCCTGCTAAATGGCAGTCTTTAAGGGAAGGGATCTGGAGTTTACCCACTCTATCTGACCTGGTGGAACAGGCATATACCCTCGGCAAAGCTTAATTTGGCCCTGTGCCATGCAGGGCTTTATGATACACAAGTACTTTTGATTAATACACGCTGGAATCTTTAACTAAGGTTCACACTGAATCAGGGCAGGAGTAAAATCTGAGGAAGATAGAAAAAGAAAAAAAAATCAGATGGGATTTATCTCAAAATATTTTATTTATATCACATCTGGATAGTATAGAGATGGAACTCACTTATCTGATTCAAATATAGCAGAGATAGGAGATGTGGTAAGGGAGGGCAAAAATAATCAGATAGCTATAGGAGGAACCTAATACGACTGAAAAGAAATGCAAATATAAATATTCCTCAGTTTGGTTGACAGGGGTAACCAGTTGGAAAAAGAGAGAGAAAAGGAAAGGAGACCGGAGCACAAGTATCATCTTTCCTTGATGACACAGGAAGATGTTTTCCTCTGAGCAGGTTCTGTAAACCAGAAGGTTATCTTTTGTACTAAAACATCAGAGCCACATGTTCTTGTACTTTAGAAATTATCAATTGCCAAAGTACTCCTGTTCCCACTTGTAGAATTTTGAGAAAAAGGCTGTGCTGGTTGAATGCAGACATTAAAAAACTTTAGAATCTACTAGGCATAGCATAGTGCAGGAGAAAACTGAACACAGCCAAACTGTATAAGATGGAGCAAAACCAGAAGTCACCAGCAAAAATATAAGTAGACCTCATTTAATGACTGCCTTGTTGAGTGACCATTCACAATTACAACAGTAATGAAAAAGTAACTTTATGGCCAATCCTCGCATTTACAACCATTTACAGGTCTGTAAAGCAAAGGAAAGCTAAGTAAGGTCATAAGCACAGTTGTGGTTTCACTTAGCGACCAATTTGCTTAACGACCGAGTTGCCAGTCCCAATTGTGGTCACTAAACAAGGACACCCTGTAAGGAGAAAAAGGTTGGAAATATTTGTTTGCTAAGGAAGAGACAAACATATTTAATAAGAATTCCTTCTTAATTATTTGGGGATGGAAAATACCTGGTTTCTTGGCAGGTTACTTAAAAAAACCTAGTAGTTAGGAAATAAAAATGACATAGCTTATCATTTTCTGTTCTTTAGTGCTGGCTTCAGTGTCAAAACTGATCATCAAGATCAGACTCTGAAAAATACTCCTTTTAACAGGCAAATTTTTAAGGGAAACAGTAACATGTGTCAGTACTGTAGTATGAAGGCCAGGACTTTGTTAGTCAGTTAAATAATATATCCCTTATGTATATTCTCATTCCTCATTGTAAGAAAAAGTAAATCATGTACAGGACCAAGTACAGATATTTTTGACTGTTCAACAGAAGAAATGAATTATGTACTATGTACTACAGTTTGGGAATCTCTATCCTAATACACAAGAAAAGTATGTAGATGATCATAATCGGATTTCTACCTTCCTGCCATGTGTGTAAAAGTGTAGGACATGCAAAAAGGGTCATGTTTACTTTCTCGGTTCCTTAATAGGTGCAAGTATAATATAGTGTAATTGCAGTGGTTTTTCAGTTCTCTCTTTCTCCTTTTAAGGGGTCTGAATTCAGGATAGACTAAAGAAAATAATTTATATAGTTTGTATTTAGAATCTATTAACAAAACATGGCTATGAAAACTCAATCTGAAATTGTGGCTGCAGCAGCTAAAATGTACAAGAATATAAGCATGTCAAGTTGCAACTAATGATAGTGATTTTATGCCAAGATCGTATTTGAATGTTAGTTTCTAGTTTTACTGTATACTCTTTTTTTGATTCCCAATAATGAGAATGGTTGAGGCACTTTGGTTTGTCCTTAGTCTCATTATTCTGACAAAAGTACCATATGCCAAGGTCAAGTGTTGATGAGGTAGTGCCTAAAGATGAACTGGGATGATGTGACTCCTTTGAACAGCCTGGGACGATGGAGAATGGGAAATGTAAGATTTACTCTCACATCAAGTTTCTTGTCTCAAGAGCTATCAAAGGTAGACTTTTAGGACCCAAGTCAGAATCTAGCAATGGATGAATTGTTCAGTCTCATCTGAATCATATTATGGTTCCTAGACCTCACTGTTCCTCTCCAATTCAGCCCCTCCCATCTGTGTAGAAATTTCAAATGACACCCTTTAAATAATACCAGGTCCAAGGAGTGCTCAATCTGAGTATTCAGAGTTGGGGATTCCAAGCTTGGGTACAATTTGTTTCTTGGGCTTAATACCTCTTCAATTTGACTACAGACTCTCTTCTTTTATATCCATGTTTGAATCATGAGTTCTACAATCATGACCTCCATGATTTTCAGTGTTTGCTGCGGAGAATCTTATGGTTCCCTGAAGAGAAATCACCAGTAACATTTTATAAATTCAGATAAAATGTCGAACTGTGGTTTTGACTAGATGAATGAGCTCTGTGTATGTACTGTTATGTTCTCTCTTCCCCTTGTTGCTATATTTCTCCATTCTGGTTTAACTGAGGTTTGACTCAAATATTATTTGCCTAATTTGTTCTAGTGCTATACTGGAAATGAAAAGGGAAATTCAAAGGTAGGTATAAGATTCTATCATAAAATGCTAATACATTGTCTCTGAAGCAATCTAGTATCACTAATAGTGAAAAATAAGTCTGGTAGCATCTTTTCCAAACAAAAAGTTATATTAAAAGGCATAAACTTCCCTGAGCTGCAGCTCACTTCATCAGATGCATAAATTGATACAGGATTTACAGTGGGGTGAGGTGGAGGGGGAAAGGAGAGGAAGACAGATTGGTTAAGCAGATGCAGGTTACATGTGAGATGGATTGATTGCAAGTACTTTATCAGTTAACAATTGTAATGTGTTAAAAATCCATTGTCTTTCTTGAGACCTTCTTAGATTGCCTGAAATCTTTCATATATGCAAATTCAAGCAAAAATTTGTTGAACTCTCATATTAACTAAATTCAGAATATGCTGGAGGTCTGTTGCAAATACTAAAGAATGCCTTATCAAACCTATAGAAATAATTCAGCAGATGAGATGACATGGGAAGAGTTCTCTTAAAGTTTGAGAATCACAAGTTCTTAGAATGGTTTGATTTAAGCAAACAATCAGACAAAAATATGCAGTGTTCTACTTCCATAATGTCAGGATTTTGTTTAAAAAAATTAAATGGCAGCTGGAGGATTTTTCATTCTTTTTTGGATAAGAATAAACAGTAAGTACAATGGGAAAAAACAGATGTCTTGGCATATACACGTACCAAGTTCATAGAGATGGTATGCAAGTTATGTCACAATGAGATGATAGCTTGCTTTTAATTTATTTTTGTATTTTAAAATATTTTATGATTTTAATCTTTTTATGTTTGTGTGTGGGGGGGGGGTCTTCAAGGCAGTCTTGATTCCTGGCAACTACGTAGACAAATCCGTGCAATTTTCTTGGCAGCAGTTTTTGAAGTGGTTTGTCATTGCCTTTGTCTTACGGTTGAGAATGTGTGAATGGCCCAAAGTCACCCAGCTGGCTTTGTGCCTACGACAGAACTAGAACTCCCAGTCTCCTGGTTTCTAGTTCAGGGCCTTTTAACCACTACACCAAACTTGCTCTCATTTTTTATGTATATCACCCAGGTAAATATAATGAATAACTATGAGCTGTTGACCTCTTCTTTATAGATGGATATCCGATTTTTATAGGTGTATGTTTTTAATCCCTGCTCTTTAAAGTGCTTTTGAAGATAGAATGCGCCTCTGTAAAAAGTGTTTAGAAAATTATTAATGAAACTACTGTTGCCTTATAACTTATGCCATCCTACAGTGTAAGAGCATGATACTTCTGAAGCTTGCTTTGTCAACCATACAATTTTTTAAAAAAAATAATTAAAGTAGTACAATATTAATATATTTGTTTATATGTGCATAAATTTACATAGCTTTTAGGCAACTATTTATTCAATAGTAAATATTTAGGCAACATTATATGGGAAAACAAACATTTTAACATTCTATTTTCTACAAGGGCAGATGAGAAGAGCTACAGCAACTTGCTAATTTCATTTTGATTTTTGAGAATTTTTTTCTTTTTCCTTTTAATATATTTATGGTGCATGAGTATGTGCCTGAAAAAACACTTGTACATAAAGCAGCTGTTAAATTAATCTCCACACACTGAGATCAAGAGAATGTGAAGAAATATGTACTTCCAAATACCTCTCTGCCAAATTGGATTCCCATTCAGAAAATAAATACCATTACAACTTTTGGGTAACTTAGTTACTGAAAAATAAATTGAGCTACTTACTCTTTAGAAGCTAGTACTCTCTCCAAATATACAAAAACTTAAGCTCATGTATAGAGCTGTGTGGAAAATATGCATTTTGCTAGTAATCATGGAACGTGGTTGTGAGTGTTCTAACTAGCAGTGCTGGGTGGTGAGGCGGGAGGGATTCTTAAATTTTCCTCTGCTGATTGATCATATCTTGGGGGTGTACTGAAATACGGATTTATATTTAAATCTGGGTCCACATTTTATGTTGTTGTTTATTCGTTTAGTCGCTTCCGACTCTTCATGACTTCATGGACCAGCCCACGCCAGAGCTTCCTGTCAGTCGTCAACACCCCCAGCTCCCCCAGGGACGAGTCCGTCACCTCTAGAATATCATCCATCCACCTTGCCCTTGGTCGGCCCCTCTTCCTTTTGCCTTCCACTCTCCCTAGCATCAGCATCTTCTCCAGGGTGTCCTGTCTTCTCATGATGTAGCCAAAGTATTTCAGTTTTGCCTTTAATACCATTCCCTCAAGTGAGCAGTCTGGCTTTATTTCCTGGAGTATGGACTGGTTTGATCTTCTTGCAGTCCAAGGCACTCTCAGAATTTTCCTCCAACACCACAGTTCAAAAGCATCGATCTTCCTTCGCTCAGCCTTCCTTATGGTCCAGCTCTCGCAGCCGTATGTTACTACGGGGAACACCATTGCTTTAACTATGCGGACCTTTGCTGTCAGTGTGATGTCTCTGCTCTTAACTATTTTATCGAGATTGGTCATTGCTCTTCTCCCAAGGATTAAGTGTCTTCTGATTTCCTGACTGCAGTCAGCATCTGCAGTAATCTTTGCACCTAGGAATACAAAGTCTTTCACTGCTTCTACATTTTCTCCCTCTATTTGCCAGTTATCAATCAAGCTGGTTGCCATAATCTTGGTTTTTTTGAGGTTTAGCTGCAAGCCAGCTTTTGCACTTTCTTCTTTCACCTTCATCATAAGGCTGAAAACTAAATGGATCAGTACAACCACATTTTATAGCCCTTACCAATGGCCAAACTTATGAAACGGTTTAGGAGATCAAACAAGGTTACTGCAAGTAATAAAATGATAGAATGTGCATGTAGATTAATCACAAGGAAGCCATTTTCTGCTATATTGTGTGACCCTTTGAATATCAGGTTTGCCCCTAATGAAGTAGCATTTTTGAAAGCCTTAAAAACTGAATTGTTCCAGAGAGTCTGGTCCTTGATATGATCTTGCTGGTTTTCTTTTATGCTATTATGTGTGACAGATATAATGATGTTGATTATAATTTAATTGTATTTTAATGATATGGGGTTGTTTTTGTTCTTACTGTGAGCATTTTAATTTTGTGGCAATGTCATTGTCTTCGCCTTACTGTGTATGCTTTATTACTTATATATTTAAGTTATACCTTTAATGTATACCTATAATGTATAAGGTACCATGAGTTACTATGGAGTTGGTGGCATATCAGTTCAGCAAACAAACAAACAAATAAAATATTGGTAGCCCATATTCAAGTTTACTGAGCAACTTAATAGTCTTTCCCAAAGAAGCAAAACTAAGCAACCTAAAATGTATTATAGAATATATTATATCACTATATTTTTGGAGCTTCATAGAGAACAAGGACAAGGAAAAGGATGTGTGCTTGGGATAATAAGAGCCTAACCCAGAGAAAGCTAATCAAATAATAAGTTGATTGAGTTTTATATCATGCTATTCTTCATCTAAATTATACAGAGAATTGTGATAGGATATAAAGATCAGGGATGAGACCTTACCTCATCAACTAATTGCTTTGTTTTTAAAAATAGCAAAATGAATGAAGTGCATTCAGACATGCTTTCATGCACATATAATATGAAGCTTGACTTTGCCTGTTAGGCCCAGGTCATGATTCTGAAAGTGTATCATGACACAGTTGTAAAGAAGTTGTTAATTAAGTGTGGTCAACATCTGCATAGAGAACCCCTGAAAACCTTTATATATGCGGCCTTGAGATCCACAGAAGAAAATTTATAATAAAAAACTAATAAATAGAACTGGTTTTTTTTCTTTTAAATTAGGAACAAAAAACAGAAAATTATTTTACCTGTGCCCCTTTTTCAATGTAGAGAAAAAATAGCTTAGAAATTATTTCTGAGTAAGTTTCTCTGGTACACATCTTTGCTACCAACAAACTGAGTGGAAAACTGATGTTCTGATTGGGAGGGACCCAGCCTGATATATCCTTTTTGTTATCTTTGAAAGTTGCAGCCTATAGCTAGTCATTTCTAGTCTCAATGAGAAGCTCATTTTTTCTGAGACTGGAAGTAACTCTATTCAAAAAGGTACTACTTTGAAATAGTAATATGGAACCTTCCTTTTCAAGGAGATTTGTTGGTAGGGAAGAATCCAGTCACTTTGTCACTGGAAATGGTAGGTTGTGACATCTAGTAATGAATAATTATCCAAGCCTGCAAATTCAAAGAACTGCTGGCTGATGAGCAAGGTCTGTCCAGACACCAGGAGGGGATGTCATAGGGCATCTAGTACTCACTGTACAATATTAAAACTCAGAAAGGAAAATTGTGATCTTTTGACAGACTAAACATGATGTCAGCAAACTAAGTTTGTCACTCACTTAAATAAATTTTACATGATATAAAGACTTATCTGAGTAATCAATTTAATCTATTCAATTTGTGTATGAGAAAAAATGTTTCTGAAGCAAGAATCTCATTGCTTTGCCTTTAGATGATGACATTGGCTATGACAAAGGTGCATCTAAGAAAAGCCATTTCTTCTTAACAGCAAATGAGGAAAACTTTTTAACCAAGTGCTTATCATTTGCAGATTTCTAACAAGAAAACATTTTAATGCTGCTTGTCCAATTAATTGTTACTGCTTTTAATTTATTTTATTTACATAATTTATTAAAGGTTGTTATTTTAGGTGCACCTGAGTTGATCATGCTACATTATAACAGGAAGTATAGCATATCTAATGTTGTAAGTAGTGAAGGTGTTAAATATCTGTTCTCAAATGGATTGATAATGTATTTTCACCTTCAAAGTCAATGCATATTAAAGATGACTTCTAGTGAAATACTGCAGTGACTACCCCCCAGTATTAGTATACTGCTCTATACTAATCTATGAGTAAGTTAGTTGCCATCAAATAAATTTGCACCCTGGCAACTGTAGGAACAAATACTGACCTGTTGACCTATCCCTGATGATAATCCATAGCATTTCCCAAGATGCTTCAGTGATCTCCTTGATCCCATCCATTCATCTTACTGTTGTGTGTTTCTTCTATTGCCCTCAATATTGCTAAGCATAATAATTTTTTAGTCCATCATTCACTTGCATCCATGCCCCAAATATGTGAGTTTTGTTTACCAATGAGTGCCTCCAGGGAGCAGTCGGTCTCTATTTTGTCAGGAATGATTTATTGGTTCTTCTTTTAGTCTATGATACTTTTACTACCTGTGTCAAAATCTGTAATGTGATGGTATCTTTCTCTTGCTTTTCTCAATGTTTCACAAGTGTAAATTACCACAGGAGAAGCCGCTGCTTTAACCATTCTGATCTTTATTGTTATAGGAATGTCCTTATCCTTCATGAACTTGTCCAAGTTTGTCATTCCTTTCCTTCATAGGATTAATCTCTTTATTTTTCCAGCACACTGTCCATCTTTATTTTTGAGTCTCAGAAAAGAAAACCTATTTACCAGCTGCAGTTCTACACTGTCAACTGTAGTTTAATAAGTATGGTAGTTAACTTCTCTTCTTAATATTTAACATTAACTCAGGTTTTTCACTTTCCATTTTTCACTTTCATAATGAGCTCTTCTTCAAACTTGCCATTCTCATAAGATATTGGCTGTATAAGTTAAACAGACATAGGGACATCTTTGTCTCACTCCCCTCTTCAATCTGAACTACTCCAAATTCAGTTCTTATAATAGTTTGTTGTTCATTGTTCATTGTAAAGATTCCTTAAAATAGGAACCATGTGTTCTGTCATACTTGTTAAAGTTAATATTTCATATTCTGACATGATCTACAATTACAGTACAGTAGTAAGTAAAGAAAGGTAAATGTGTTTCTTAAATTGTTTTTGTTTTCTCCATTATCCATCTTACATTAACTGTCTTATATCATATTATAAGTACTTTTCTCTCTCCACGTATGCCTTTTTTCTCTATTTTTGTAAAATCTTAAGAAAAACTTCCTTGCATGAGGAAGGAATGGTTACAATGGTTTGTTAATCTGCATATTCTCTTAGATGGCACATATGCTCATTCTGTGGTATGGGCATATGTGCCATCTTTTCAATTTCTAGGTCACACATTATTGTTCCATATTTACTGGAACAGACTGGTTAACACTTGTCTTTTCCGTTGTAGCTTTAAATAGCTCAATAAGTATATCTGTTGCCTGTTGATAATTGATCACATACCTAATTTTTAGTGGAGTTGTTTCCTGAAAATGCTGCCTCTACAAATGTTTCTGTCATTTCCTATACTTTCCATTTTGTGACCCTATTATATTAATCTTTTATATCTTTCCTAATCTTTGCTTGACACTGAAAGTCTTCATTCAGCTATAGTATGTCCTCCATGTTGTTTAAAGCTTTCATCCTCTGTTTTTTCCCTGGCTATCATTATTGTTTGTTCTGAAAGACACTTGACTCTTTTCTTCTTTGAAATTTTGGGTACTTTTTTTCCAGTACACTTTTTACAACATCTCTTTTTCCATAACAAGTGGGGTTCTCTTTCAATTAATATATACATGCTGACTTTGTTCCTTTCATTGATCTCATATTCTAAATGAATATCCTCCAGGTCAAATCTTATTGGCAACCCTATTGTCTCTAATTGTATATGATTAGCTCATATATTTGACACCAGTTTATAACACTTAACTGTACTGAAACTAATTTATTTCTGAAGAAATTTGGTTATGATTGCACCATAAATGTTAATGCACTAGAGCATTCCTATCTGTTCAAATGTCTGTCCATCTGTGTGTAGATCTAACTTTCAATGCCAAAGGAGTAAGTTTATCTTCCTTCAGCTTCTCCTCTAGGCTTTTCTTGTAAGGTACTGTTATAAGACATAAAGCTTTTTCTTTTTTTCTTTTCCTTGGTGAGAACTCAACTGGGGGTAATCATTTATAGAGAAGGGTGGGAAACAGGCGTTTCTCTGTATCACCATGTAACATTTGCATTTTGAAAACACAAACATTAACAATTACTTTAAAAATTAGTTTCCATTTTGTAATTGGGGAGAGCTGCATTTACAGGCATAGTGCTATTAACACTTTTGTACCTTCATTAATTGTCCTCTTGGCATGGTCTGTAGTTGGCGTAGCCACATCCATAGCTTTGCACAAATGCACTACAATGTTCCAGTTGAATTTTTAATAATAGTTTCCTCAACTTCCATTTGTATATTTTGATGCCTGATTTAGCACAAACGCATCACAGGGGCACTTCTGTGACACACCTCTTTCACTCATGTCTGAGTGTGTGCTTTCCAGTAGGCTGAACATTCTTTTAAAGCTGTATCCCTTTAAAGTTTCTCAGGAGTGCAGTACAGATGTTTTATAGTTCATTTCCAAACAGCTGCCTTCCCTTTCTTTCGTCTGTTTTTCCTTATTTATCAAATCCCACGGGAAGTCTGTCTGCTTGAAACTTTGGCAATTGCTTTCTCAGTGAAAATATTTGAAAGCTGTACAGAAAGAATGCTTCATAAGTAGCACCTGTTGCTAACTAGGTTTATAGATTTAACAGGTTGTTGTCAGGAGCATCAGGGATTAATGTAAGCTGTCATTCCCCACTGACACACCTGACATATCTAGCGTTCCATAAAACAAAGTGGAAAGAGATGGAAAAATATGGAGAAAAAATGCTTCTTGTTTTTTTCATCAAAGGCTGAAGTGTCACCCCCATCTGGGAATCTAAGGCACACCAATTTAAAGGCTTTAATTAGGTGATTTACTTTATTGTTTCCCAAAAGTTTGATTCTAAAGTACAGATTGTAATCACATTTTACCTTGACTCTGAAACTTGTATTTCTTACTTTCAACTGCTGTCTAGTTGATCAGGATGCAGGAAAAAGATGGCTCTGTCAACAGCAGTGCTCCTCCTGAACTCCTCAGCACAAATTGTAGTGTAATCTTTCCCTCTGGCTCAGAATGGAGATTGGTGACACAGGTACATGTACAGTATTATATTGTTGTAGGATTTGTATTTGGTTGCTCTGAAGAGGGTCTGAGCTTGCTATGATTTTTATTTTCACCTAAACACAATGTTTATATAAACACATAAACAAAAATACTATATAAGTCCTATAAGCTTCAGGTAATCTATCCTTAAAAATCCAAACCTGAGTTAGCACCTTCAGGAGAAAGATACCTAAATTAGGGGAATGGTATGAGGGGAAATAGTTAATACTTTCACTCAGTACTGCAACTCAAATCCTGTCCATAGGCCCTTAGTAAAGGTAAAGTTTTCCCTTGACATTAAGTCCAGTCGTGTCCAACTCTAGGGGGCGGTGCTCATCTCCGTTTCAAAGCCGAAGAGCCAGCGTTTGTCCGTAGACACTTCCGTGGTCATGTGGCCGGCATGACTAAATGGAATGCCATTACCTGCCCGCCAAAGTGGTGCCTATTAATCTACTCACATTTGCATGTTTTTGAACTGCTAGGTTGGCAGGAGCTGGGACTAGCAACTGGAGCTCACCCCGTCACGCAGATTCAAACCGTCAACCTTCCGATCAGCAAGCTCAGCAGGTCAGCGGTTTAACCCGCAGTGCCACCACATCCCTCCATAGCCCCTTAAGTAGGAAAAAAATAGTAAAACGATAGGGCTAATCACAATTCTACTGTATTGTATGAAGTTTATACCTGATATGTAGATAAAACTACCATATACTTTCTGAGTGGTTGGACAAGCTGAGAAATTTTGAGTTTGAAAATAAGTTGACATAGTAGTTAATTAAAAATTGTTGGGGAATATAAATTCTATCCTCTTCATGTGAAGAGGAAACACTAATTATTTTACCCAATAACTTCAGCATAGCTGGGGAGCAGGGGAGGTGGCAGTTGGCTTATTTACTTTGGCTCTTTAAGAATGTAGGAACCCTGTGTGAGAGATTTACTGAGTGGCCTTGTGCCAATTACGATCTCAAAGACTGGGAACCAATTTCAGTTGAGCTCCCTAATGTGTTTAATTTATAATTAGAAAAACACTTGAGAAACAAGAGTGGAATGACTTACTAATTCAGCCATGTCCATACTTAAAATGAAGGATTGAAGCATAATGTCCTCCTCTTTCAGATGGTCATTTTGGAAAAAAAATTCTTGTTTGCTACTTGACATGTTCCTTTTTCATTATTGTGTTGATCCATCTAAAATAATACATTATTGTATTGATCCATCTAAAATAAATAGAGGACAGTAGATTTTTAGGGTTGCCTTTTTACATTGTATTATTGCTACGTTGCTGAGGAAAGCTGTTTTGCTAAGCTGAACTTTTCTCTGGAATTTTGTTGAATTCCTGTTTTGGAGTCAAACATCTATGCAGCCCTTGAAAATGAAGACTGTAAACTGATCGCACTAACTAAAGACAGGCTTTGTTTGGAGTTGAAAAGCTCCTGACATAACCCTTGCTATTCTTCAATAAATAATGTTCCTGGCACCTCCTGAAATGTTTCTCTTGTATCATCTTTAAGTTTCTGCTTGTGACTTGCTGTCACTACATTGTTGGCATAATTCTTGTGGAAAGGAAAAGAAAGTTTTGACCTAAAGCCTGACTTCAAGAGTCTTAATCAAGCACAAATCTTGCACTGTTCAAATGTTTGGTACATTTGTGACTTAATTATACAGCAAAGTGTTTTCCACATTACCATCCCTATTTGTTTCTGTACAGTACAGAGGTTTTGCCTATTTTTTAATACATGGCAAGCCTGATTAGGAAGTCTCCAGTTTTAGGTACCCTGAAAAGAACTACTGCTAGTTCTCCTGTACAGGATCCAGGAAGTATACCTGACCTATTCTGGTATCCAGGGTTCCTTGTTTGTGTGGTTATTCTCCTTGCAGGTTAAATCACCTTTAACAAGGTGATAGGACAGAGAAGAATATACTGATACATTGTATTATATACCCTACCCACTGGGAGTGGGTCCTCTACCACCAACCTTAAGTAGCTCTTATTATTCAACTTTTAATAACCTCACCTTGGCTATAGCTACCTATGTCTTCCACAGATAAGAACCAGATGCTCAAAGCTTCCTACAAGCTGGCCAGAAAGAATAATTCTGGACTACTTTGTTTTCCTTGCTGTAATTGGTCAGAGAAGATCTCATTTTTTTTCTGTTGAGATATACGTGTCCTTCTCTGTGTTTCTCACCAAAATCTGTTTAGCAGGGATTTAGGAGCACGTCTTATTAGTGTGTGCCAGGTTTCTGGCACTCTTTTTCTAATTCCCTTTCTGTGATGGCTTCTTGCTGGCAGGTGAAAGCTTTTCTGTTTAGAAAACACCTTTAGCTTTACAGACTGAATTTTTGCTTAGGTGGTGGTATGGTCAATTTTCACTGGATTTTTAAAAAACTGATCTTTGTGTATATGCTGTGCATTTATTGTTTATTTGTGAAGCACCTTTATGTTCCCAGCTGGCTGAAGATACTTGGTTGGCCATGGCAAAGGCACAAATTTGCTTTGTTTGGTTTGGGGTATTGTGTGAACCAAGCTATTTTGGTTTGTAAACTGTGGTTTAAAGTTAGCATATTTTGCAAATTCAGCCATTTGTGGCTTATAAAAAAAACATGGCCTTATAAAACGTGCTGAATCCAGGTACAAATACATTCTTCTTGTTAAGGTCATCTTATTTATATTATTTTTATTTATGCATGTGTGTATATACACATGCACACACATTCTTTTCAGTTAATCTTGACTTCTGGTGACTACAAGGACAAGTCCATAGTTTTCTTAGCAACATTTTCAGAAGTGGCTTCCTTCTTGCTAGGGCTGAGGGACAGTGACTGGCTAAAAGTCCCCCAGCTGGCTTCTGTGCCTAAGGACTGAAACTCAGGTTTCTGTATTTCTAGTCCACCATCTTTAACCACTGGACTAAACTGGCTCTCTCCTGCATCTGTAATCAATGTGCATGTATTCCATTTTTCTTTCATCATGCCATTCAAGAATGAGCACATCAGGTTTCTAAGTGGTGTATCATTCATCATGTGCTTTAGATCATATTTCTATAAATTGGCTAAATAAAACAATAAATAAAATAAAGTCATTTCCTCTTTGCCTTTTCTCTTGCTTTCCTGGCTGGTAGAAGTGAAAGTCCATGCCAGTCTTCAGCTCTGCAATGCCAGACCACCTACTTGTTGGAATGAGTTTGTTGGCTGGGTGAAACAGTAGGAGATCTTAAGCTACTTACACCTGTACTTTTTCTGGCCACTAGATAGGGCCTAGCTGGCCTTTTTCCTCCCCTCACATTCTATTGTTAGTTGCTTTGGACTTCTAATGGAAAAAGGCATTGAAATTATACAATTACAGTATTTAAATACCTATATTAAAATGCTAGTTTAATAACTGCACATAAAATTACCTGATTGAGATATTGTGACAATATATTACTGCCGTAGTTTTGTTGTTGAAAATTATAGTTTATGAAGTCTTATTCATAAAATGGATTCTTGTATTTGTGTTTCATTAGTAACATCCCTGTATCTAAATCCACTTTCAAATGTAACTTTTAAATACCATTTTGTTACACCCTTGTCCAAACTTCCAGAGCAGTTCTGCACTGGAAATACTTAAAAGGTTAGCTTCGCCTTTAATAAGAGAGAATACTGTCTCCAGATTCCTCGCCACTTGGCAGCCACTTTTAGACTACCTGCATGTGGTGGAAAAAAATGAAACCTTAATTGTGGGTTTTAGTGACTAAATGGTTTGCTTTGAAAGGAACAATATTAATATGGTCTAATTACGGGTAAGAGATTACATCTCAAATTGTATTTATACCTGCTTGGGAGAAATGGGAAACCATCTTTTCTTTTCTTTTCTTTTCTTTTCTTTTCTTTTCTAGTTTCTTCTTTGTTCTTTAGCTATCTTTTCTTGCTTTTCTATATTTTTATATTGTATTGTAACTATATATGTTGAAATTGAATAAAGTTCTTAATAATAATAATAAAAATGGAAATACTTATAAGGTATGCTGGTTTTCTGCCTGAAACATCTCCACTGAAAACAAAATTATGATGGTGTGGATTGATCTTGTTTTAAGTACTCTTTAAATTAATTTCTTGCCCTTAAAGCAGGAAACTCCAGTGCTCTTTCTTTAACTTTCTCCAGCGCTCTCTTCCTCCTCCTCTTCCTCCTCCTCCTCCTGGTAATTACTGCTTCTGGATAGAAAGTGTAGAATCTAGGTGACAGTGAAACAAGTAAACATTATTTTGAGATTTTATTTCTGAAGCCTACATTTGTTGTTTGCAACACATACGTAACAACTGTCCTTGTTTTTTTTGAGCAGGAACATGCAGTAAACAGGAAAGCTTACTGCTCAGAATTCCAGAAAAGCAGCTGTGTTCAGTCTGATATATTTTTTTCTCTGAATTGTGACCTAAATGCTGTGTGACTACTCAGAGCTGCCAGTTCTTAGTTTTTACAGGATCTTATCAGTTCGCCCAATTAGTTTAGAATAAGATGAAAATGGGATAATAGTTCTGGAATATTTACAGTGTGCCTATCAGCAATTACATGGCTAAAAATGCAGTATGAACTAAAATGAGTAAATATTGCCTTACAAAGGATATTAAACCCTTTTCATCCTACTAGTGTTTACAATATTGGTAAACTTCTACTAGTGATTATTTCCCCTGATCAGAGATAGTAAAAGTCTTATTTCATTATAATCCACTATTGCTGCCCTGGAAGTAACCTGTAGCTATCCTTTCTTCAGTACGGAAAGCAACAAAATTGGCAGCCCCATTGCTGGGTCTCAGTAAAAAGTAGGCTGTGGGGACAGTGCTTTTTATATTGATTTTTTTTGGGGGGGTGCCTTTGAGTCATTGTTGGCTCCTGGCAACTGCCTGGACTAGTCCCTGCAGTTTTCTTGGCAAGATTTCAGAAGTAGTTTGCCGTTACCTGCATCCTAGGCCTTAGAGAGAATGACTGGCCCAAGGTCCCTCAGCTGGCTTTGTGCCTCAGGTGGGACTAGAATTCATGGTCTTCCAGTTTCTATCCTGGTACCTTAACCTCTACACCACATATTTTCCTTCCTTCTGAAGGAATGGACAGATATCTAATGCTGTGGGGATGAGCACTCTGGGTGCAATTTTTAAGCCAGCTGTGTGGCTGCTTGAGAGAGAGTACAGTGCTGATGAACTTGCATGGCTGAAAATAGACAGGAATCATAGTTTCCCTAGTCTTATCCAACACTTACACAGTATACCATAGTGGTATAGCAGTATACTGTCTTTCATAATATACCTTTCCTGGATGTGTTCTGTAGGTAGCTGCATATCTGAGTGGTGAGTGGTCATGCTCTTTTTATCAACATCAGACAATTTTCAGTGGTAAGGGCCCACACTCTTTAACTAAGTGTTGTTTTTGAGGCTAGAGATTGTAAGTCTTTGATTATGAAGAAGACAAATAGCAAGTTTGGTATTTCTGGGAGCTGTGTTTGGTTTGTGGGGGATCAATCAGGGATTCTTTTTTGTTGTATTATTTGTGGGATTATTCCATTTATCTTACATATATTTTTAACATACTGTCCCATTAATCTGTTTATGTTTAAGTCAGTTTATCAAACTTTAAAAAAGGGGAAATATGGAAGCGTATAAAGTAGTATAGATGGTCTTTCCATTCTTGTAAAACCAATCTTTTTGCAATCATAACACCATGCAGAGTGTGCTTCATTTGTCATCTTGATAATTTTGACTAGATTTGTACATATTTTAAAATAACATGACTTTTCTTGACACAAAATTAGTATGTAAGATAACTTTTAGCCAAAAAGGAACCCCTATGGCATACAACCACACCATATGAAACAGTATTGCATTTTGAGTGCATTTTCAGAAGTCTCCCAGTTAGGTTACTGCATTTTAGTCTATGGGGGCTACCCTTGACTGCAGCAGGTGGAAGCTGATGGAGCTATGGGAACTGCACTGGTTGCGGGTTGACTTCTGGGTCCAATTCAAGGAGATGATGATAATCTATGAAGCCCTCTATGTCTTAGGTCCTGCCTACATTTGGAACCATGTACATCAAGTAGAATCTGCTCACCAAATACATGTAAGGCAAAGGGGATGCTCTTAGTGTTCGCCCCAAGGAAGTTGGGGTAGGGACACAACAGATGACTTTTTTGGTTGTAGCCCCTTTGATGTGGAGCAACTTACAGCCCTGCCCCACCCCCAGGGCACTTTCTTATTATCATTCAGGGGAGCAGTAAACACTGAGCTCTTCTGCAGGGCTTTCAGACAGAAGAACCCCTCATAAGATAGATGGGAGCTTTGGGTATCTGGTTGGTGTTAGCATTGCTAATAATGTTTTATGCTTATTTTAGATGTCTACTGGTTATGACAGTAAGCTGCTTAGACTGAATACCTAGATGTACTAACTTTCAGCCCATCTAGTTTCTGCTGCTAATCACAATTAGCAAGTACCATATAATTTCTTTTGGAAACTATCTGTTTCCATTTTCAGTACTTATTAGACCAATGTATCTGTTAAGACTTTGTAGCAAAGTAACAGTACAAGAGAATGAATTATGAGTAAGTGGACAAAATGTCAAACACCTGTTTCCATTGACACTAATTCAAAGAGATGAAGTTTGTTTATTTCAGTCTTCCAATTTTGTTATTCAGCCAGTGCTCCAAATACTTAACACTTCTTGAACTTTCACAGTTTGACTAAACTTGTACAGCTTGCAAAGATAATCAAATGCCTAAATTCTTGGAATGTTTGATTTAATGGCAATTAAGAAATAGAATTTTTTTCCTTTTAATTTTGGCAGATTTAAAGAAATTGAGTCATTACAAACAAAGAGGAAAGAAACACATAGTCCTGTTTGGGAAAACAAAATGCTTTTAATGTTCTGCTTATGGATTTTCCCCAAGCTGGACAGCTGTTGGTGGCTAAATTCTTCATACTGACAGCTTCATCTCATTGCCTTCAATATTTTGTTGTTTATTTGTTTAGTCGCTTCCGACTCTTCGTGACTTCATGGACCAGCCCACGCCAGAGCTTCCTGTCGGTCATCAACACCCCCAGCTCCCCCAGGGACGAGTCCGTCACCTCTAGAATATCATCCATCCATCTTGCCCTTGGTCGGCCCCTCCTCCTTTTGCCTTCCACTCTCCCTAGCATCAGCATCTTCTCCAGGGTGTCCTGTCTTCCTTCAATATTTACTTTTAATGAATTTATAAAAATATTACCACATGTAAACTTACAATTTAATTTTTTTAAGTGATGGTTCACTATAGTTGCAAGAAAAGGATACATGGGAAATCCTTCTGACAAATATTAATCTTATTAAATATTAATTAAATATTAATTAATGTAAATACTAATCTAATATCTAAATATTAATTACATATTAATCTTGTTAAATATTAATTCAGTTCAATTGATCTGTGCCTAGTTTTATACAGTTGTCAGGCTTTTTGGCAGCTGTCTAAAAATGAGAGTGATTCTTTTCCAAACATGATTCCCATAGTGTTCTTTTTAGCGAGATTTATTGAGACAAATGCGATGGTGTTACAAGAATCCCAGCAACTGAACTATTTGGAATATGTACTGTATGTCCCCATGTACTTTATGGCAGAGACTTCCTAATTTTCATTCTAACAGACTTGTTATGAAGTTTGGAGGGGGGGAATGAGTCTGTTCACTGATACAGTAATGGAGAAGCTTGTTTACATAACAGTTCCTTGAATCCTTATCAGCCAAGGAACCACTATCCCAGCCATTTGTCCATACATATTTGAAGGTGGTAATGTTGTGGAATTAATTATCTCTCTTCAGTCTCAAGTAGAAAAAATGTTAATGTTGTAAAGAAATCCCACAGTGTGTTTCAGATTTAGGCATCACCATGGAAAAGGGTATCTGTTTACAAGTCTGTTGATTTGTGTCACCATGAATCTGACTTTTGATAATTCATTTAGTACTTTAACCAATTCGTAAGCGTTGACCTGCTGCATTGGGGGCCAGTGGTCCATCTGAGCAGGGTTTTACTTATTTTATTATTATTACAATCAATGATCCACAAAAATATTTTTTAAAAAACCACATAAACATCAGGGATACAATATTGGATGGTATGTTTTAACCAGAGCAACACAGACCTTAGTCACAGTACTGATAATACTAGCACTGGAATTGGAAAGTAGAAGCTTTATGAAGCAAAGGTCTGTTCAGCCTGGATATGTGTCAGACGAAATGAGAGAATTCCTTAAGTCCGTACAGAAATTACAATACAGCAGCACATGGGCAGTTAGAGATGAATGTCACAGACCAGACCATAGGCCATCCTGCTCTGTTCTAGAAATGCTTAAACTCCTGCTGTCTGCTATATGTACTACTCAGTTGGGCAGCCTAGATTATGTATCATTCTCTTATTTATTCATACCATTTCTGTCCTGGTGCAATCCAAGTGACTGTTGGTGGCTTACATGATATAGAAATATAAAAACATCTATGGTAAATCTTAAAACACTGTAAATAATTTAGAACAATGTAAACTGCCAAGTTCAAGTAAACCAAGATTAAAAATAACAATAAGAGAAAAAAAAAAGAGAAAAGATCCCTAGCTAGTTAGAACACTCTCTGAAACAGTTTGAATGATGGCATTCCTCCTGAATGTCATCCGGGAAGGTCCCAATTTGGTTTCTACAGGGAGACTGTTCCAGAGGACTGGCACTGCCCCTGAAAAACCATGCATTTTTGCTTCAGTTTCTGGAGTAGGGAACTAAGAGCAGTTTTTTCCTGGATGACAGTGGTGGATTCTGTCTATTTGGTGAGAACAATAAAGAACTAGAGTTGGAGATATCAGCTCAGCGTGGTTCTTGGCTTGGCTCCTGACATCAATCTTGCCAGACTAAAGCTACTCAACTGACCTAATGGAAAATAACCTAGAAGGGCTCTAGGGCAGAGCTACCTTGAACCTCTTAACCTTCCCAGCAACAGTGTCTGGGCTGCAAAGCCTCTTATCTGTCTGGAATGTGTTCCCTCCCTGGGAACCAGCAGCAGCGCCGGAATCCACTACATCACCCCCTCCCCACACATTCCATCACAATGACCTAACAGGTTGGGCCAGTTCAGATTGGAGTAAGTGGTCCTGCAAGTACCCAGGTAGCAAGCCATAAAGGTCTTCATAGGTCAAAAACAACACTTTAAAATTACTTGGAAACGAATGGATACCCAGTGCTGCTTCCTTACAGCCCAGGGTGGTGATGTGTAGTTGGATATTATCAACACACCGATGATACCATAGCCTGAACTGTCAGATGAACTCTCCCAGCAACTTCATATAGATGTTTAAAGTAGTGGAGAGGACTTTGTGAGGACTCCACAAGATACAGGCCAGTAAATGGACCACTTCTCCCCCATCACAACTGGTGACTGAAACCACTCATTGACGAAGGAGCAGAGAATTGCAGAACAGTGCCTCTAGTTCCTAATCCCAGCAGGTGGTCCAAGAGGAAAAATGAGAGGGTGGCAACATCCTCTATGGTGCTTCGTAAATGTTCTGCCACCACCATCTCAACAACCTTCCCCAGAAAGGGGAGTCTGGATGATACTTGTCTAAAACTTCCAGGTCAAGGGATGGTCTCTTCAGAAGAGGGTGCACCACAGCCTCTTTCAAGGTTGATTGAAGTAGTACACTTATTGTTACGCAGATTCGATATTATTCTGGGAATAAGTTCTGCTGTATGAATTACAAGCAGTGACTGAAAGATAACAGTTTCCATTTCAGTCTTGCAAATGGTTTTTGTGTGGGGGAGAAAGATTGTTTTCTCTTTTTCTACGAGTTGTAATAATCCCATTATTATTTCTCTCCTTTCTTTCCCTTTTTGAACTGTGACAACTTCTGCATTTAAATCAATTTCTTCATAGTTTATGGCTGACTCACTGTAACCTGATAGAGGCACCCCAGCAAGCAGTGATGTCGTAGCTTAGGACCATGCCTGTCCATATCCATATTAATCTTAATTAGAAACAAATTTCAGTGAACAAGGATAATACCCTTTTTGGAATAAATTATACCCTTTTCTTTGTGTTGGTGACTCCTGGAAGCCAGAATGAGTTGTATATATGGTGGAGAATTTGGTTTCATTGTGCAAGATTGCTGCTAGATGGAGAACAAATAGCTGGTGGGAGCTCACAGGATTGGTTTATTTTGATGTTCTCATCTGGTTTCTAGAAATACTTGAGAAGCAGCATCAAAATGGGGTATTTTTCTTAAAATACTTGTTGAATTAAATGAAACAGTTTCTACCAAAACATCATAAGTAATCTGGAAAAAATATCTCAGAGGAACCTCAGTATTAAATTGTCTCCATGTGTGCCTTTGTACCTGCTTGGCAGTTATCAAAAGAAATCTCCTCACATGGAGCCCTGTGAAAAATGACAGGCACATAATTCACTTTTCTGTAACTCCATTAGGAACTGCATGTCAGTGAGACAAAGTTAAAGTAATCTTGAATAATTATGAATGGATGGAATGATAGCTATTGGGACAGCTATTGGTAGGAAGAACTGCTTGCTCTTAATAAAATATTTTGAAGTAGGCCAGAATGTTAAATCTGGCAGGATGTCAGCAGAAAGTAATGATCAGTTTGGTAGATTGTGGCCAGAGAGTCCTGGTTCAAAGACCTGTTCAAAATTAGGTTCACTCAGTGATCTTGGTCCAGATGCTATTTCTTGTCCTAATTTAGGCCACTGGATTGTTATGGGATAACATATGCCTCCCCAGATTCCTTGATGGGGAGCAACAGGATAAAAAATTAGCTCACAAAAAGTTAGCATATTTCTTTATGGAGGAATTTAAGTAATACGGATTGCAATGGCTATAATGTTGAGTTCTAGAGAAGTCAGCCTTGGTCCTGTACAAGACAAGATTTTGGTTTATGCATTTCTGGCCATGAACTCGTATATCAGCAATAAATAGTTGCAGAGAAGAAATGGCTGGATTTGTTACCCTTGGCCACAGTTATCTACCCTGAAATGAGTTGTATATAAATCTGCACTGAAAATTATTCAGAACATTCAGATGCTGTGGAAAACCTTGACAAGTCTCTTAATTGTTTGGTATATTGTTTTCTGCTACAGATTAAGGTTACTGTGGTAACTAATGATTTTGGCCAAGTGAAGAGGTTGAATTTAATTGTCCTCTTTTCAGGTGTTAATAGTTGCAATTGCCTGAAGTGAGGGCAGTTTTGATTGTTACTCAGTTCCTTCTTTCTAGGCTTGCAGCTGAGAGACATCTCTCCTCCCTGAGCATGTGCGAATGCACAAGCCTGTAAATATGTTTTTGTGCTTTCTGTAAATAAATTTATTTTTATAGAAATGCCTGGTGTGTGACTTTTCTGATCTCTCCTGGGCCAAATGCTTTCTAGCACTCTGCCAACACTAATGAGTTCTGATTGTTGTGAACAGGAAATGGTCATCAATTTCTAATCCTGCACCTTCTCCACCTTTTCTCATTAATACTATATTCAGAGCCATCCTCCGTAGATAGGTGGACTTTTTTTGGTAGTATACAGTATATGCCAGGGTTGCTATCTTATACTGAATTTGATTAAAAAGCCACAGTGTTCTGTGGACTTCTAGTGGGGTTTAAAATTAAGTTAGATGTGGTTTTTACCTGCTGACTAGTTTTTCTTCTTTATTTTTATAGTTGTTATTAACAATTTTATCTTTAAAATGTGTTAATATTGGTTTCTTAGTCACCTTCAGAGGTTTTAAAATCAAACAGCCAATGTAAATTCCTTAAAACAAACAAGTTCTCAATGGTGCATATTCAAAATATTATTTTTCTTGAGTTCATTTCAGGTTATATAGAAATTGCAAAGCCATGGTTTATTGCTGTCCATGAAGACATGCCATCACTATTCTTTGCTGAAGGTATCAGCTCACCATATTGCTAAATACATCCCTAACAAATATATTTAGCCTCTGTTAGTGTCAGTTCATGGATGAAATACATACCTTACTGTTGAACAGGCAGATAGGAAGCATTTTATGATTATGGGACTTTAGGGGAATGTTGTATTGTCTGGGCTGCATATTTCTAAGAATGATTATAGAATCCCTAGAAATAGTTAAAAAACAAAATAAAAATAGCCACTGCAGCTAAGGATTCTGTTTGGAATGTGTCCAGCTGTCCAGAACAAAGGCAGACAATGTCCTGGTAAGCTAGTTGGGTAGCATCTTCACCAGTGCCACCCAGCCTCAAAAGGAAGGGGATGCCTGTGCTATAGGTAAGGTGGGTTTTGAAGAAATGAACATTATTATCCAATATGCCTTTTCTAAATGTCACTCGTATAACTAATTATAGGATTATTTAGCCTGGTTGTTGACAAATGGTTATGCTACTGGCAAATTAAAAAGCTGTGTAGGAGTGTTGAATGCAAACCATCCTTGTCAGTCAGTGTTCAGTTGGAAAGTTAATATGCTGTAGTTTGTAAATATAAATGGGGAAAAGCGTTGCTGATATGCACAACACCCTAAGAAATTTTAACTTATGACCCTGAAGTAGTCATACCTGCTTTGTGGCTGATGAAGAATTTATTTTATTTTATAGGAATATAACAGCATATAAGAAATGTGGTTAACAATAGTAAAATAAACAGCATTTTCTGAAGTATATTTGCAAAGCCAGCTAAAAGTACATGAAGGCTTTAGAATCATATTTTGAAAATGTACATCTACATTTGCTAAACTGAAACAATCATTTTTATTAAAAACTATATAGTTACCATCTCAGTAAACACATATGAAGATGTAATTATATATTAGGTTAATATATTTGACATATAGAGTTGCGGATTTTAAGTAAGTGCAAAATAAGTTATAAGTTTGTACTATGTACAAATAAGCTTTCAACACTCAAAATGTGATTACCTTGTAAATGTCAAATATTATGCACTATCCACAGTATATTAATGTATACTTACATTAAAACCTGGCTTTGAATAGAAAAGTACTCCTATTGTGCTGCAGAATGGGATATGACATTGATGGAGGATCAGTCAGATGAGCTTCCCCAGGAGCCTTTTGGATCAGAATGGCTTCCTACAGGTGCTTCAGGATTTCCCCAACAATTGAAGGATGGGGAGGTAGAGCTGAAGATGGCGCAGGGACAGAAGTCTCCTTAGTGAGCTCCTTATAACTCACCTTAGAATCAATGTTAACTTCCTTTTAATTTTTTTTTAAAAAATTAACCATTTTTAACCATTTTTATTATTTTATTATCCCCACTCTTGCTTTTTATGGCTTTTTATGACCTCATGACTCTTCACCAGAGAGCCTCAGGCTAAGCTTTTTCTTTTGCCCTGACTCTGTTTTGTGTCAGCTGGTGTTAAGGGAAGATAACTGTTTTCACAACAGAGAAGAGAGAGCAACTGAATTCAGAAGCAAGTCTTTGGGTCATACTGACTAAACAACTAAAAACTGAAGAGTATGTAGAACACAAGAAAGCATCAACTGTAAGTAGTAAAAGCCCTACAGTCATCTCAAATAATTATGAAGCCCTGGAGTCAGATCTGCAAGCAGAGGTGATAGCAACACCTTTTAGAACTCTCCTCTTCATGGGAGGAATTCAGCTGCCTGGATGGGCTTGCTGCATTAAACTCTTCCCTGTGTGGTGGAGCCACAGTTCGTTCTGCAGCTGTGCTTTCTCTGGAAGGCCATGGGAATATGGATTCAAAGAACTTGACTGACTTTACATTGAGATGGTGCTTATTGGCTGTGTAGACAGTTATTTCTGTCTTTCAACAATTGTCAGAAGTAAATGAAAGGGTGGACGCTCTAAAGCTGGCATTTGATGCATTTACAAAAGTCTACCAAAACCAGCTGGTGGAGATTGCAGGGGCTTACCTCTTCTGTGCAAATGTGAAGTGCTTGCTTCTGTTGAAGAGGCAGAGGCTGTCCCCTTCCCCAGATCAAACAGGCAGGAGAGCCCTGAAGAGGAAGAACCCATCAATCAGGAGACTGTAAAGATGATGAGTGAATCTAAAATATCCACTTCCTACAAACTAATCAGATTGCTTTACATCTAATAACATTAATAGAGGTTGATGGGGATCAAAAAAGTTGTTACTCTTTCTCTGAGCCAACTTTGCTATGAATTGTACTTTCTTTTGAAAGCTGAATAGTTGCTAAATAGAACGGGCAAAACATATTTTTGTTAACATTTAAGCACCCCACCATTGCTTGTATGCTGTTAAAATGAAGCCCTTTTGTGTACTTTTGCAGTCTTTCCAATCTGAGTGTTTCACAAAGGAAGAATGGGCACTCTGCTGAATTTGTCTCCCCAGGATGGTATGGTCTCTGTAAAGTCTACATGCAGTATGTTAGAGGGGAAAAAATAGTAGGATTTCCCAAAGATCTAGCAGGCAATTTGACCACATACCAAGTCAACTGTTGAAAGTCAGGGTTGATATGTGGGGGGTGGATGTGATAAAGCATTTGTTCATCCAAAACCTACCTGCCTCTGTGGCAATTCCAATTTAGTTGTGGATGGGGTCACATGTTTTCTGAAGTAGCAAGTCTATGATCTGGGTGTGTGTTTATTTATTTATTTATAAAATTTCTATCACTGCCTATCTCCCCCCCGCACCCCAAGGAGGGACTCTGGGCAGTTTACAATAAAAATAAATTTTAAAATTCAGTAAAAACTATACATCATACATTAAATATAAATATAAATGAAAGGTAAAAATATAAAATGCAATAAAATCCAGATGGCAGTAAGGTTCTACTTCGTGAATATATAAAGGACCATTCTAAGGCACTAGCCATCTCCAAGAATGACTATTCCCTCCCTGCCCCAGGTGCGCTGACAGAACAAGGTTTTTAGTTTTTTACAGAAGTCCAGGAGAGAGGGGACCTGCCTCACCTCCGGGGGCAAGATGTTCCAGAGGGCGGGAGCTACCGCAGAGAAGGCCCGCTTCCTGGATCCCGCCAGATGGAATTCTCTTACAGATGGGGTCCCTAATGTGCCCTCTCTGCATGACCGGGTGGGATGGATCGATGTAATTGGGATGAGACGGTTCCTCAGGTAGCCTGGACCCATGCCATGTAGGGCTTTAAAGGTCATAACCAACACCTTGAACTGGACCCAGAAGCAGACTGGTACCCAATGCAGCTCATGCAGCAAAGGTGTTACATGCGCTGATCTTGGGGCACCTATAATTGCCCATGGGGCTGCATTCTGGACCAGTTGTAGCTTCCAGATACTCTTCAAGGGTAGCCCCTTGTATTGCACATTATAATAATCTATATGGGAGATGACCAGGGCATGAGTGACTGTTTGAAGAGTATCTCGATCCAGGAAAGGGCATAACTGGTGCACAACATGAAGTTTAGCAAAGGCCCTCCTGGCCACGATTTCCACCTGCTGTTCAAGCAGGAGTCGTGAGTCCAGGAGGACCCCCAGGTTCCACACCGTATCTGTCTGGGCCAGTACAACCCCATCCAGAACTAACGATGACAATTTCCCAGATACAGAGGAGCCCCCAACCCACAGCCACTCCATCTTACCAGGGTTCAGTCAAAGCCTGTTGTTCCCCATCCAGCCCCCACAGCCCCCAGGCACCTAGAGAGGGTGGTCACAGCCTCACTTACTTCACCCGGGATGGAGATCTATAATTGAGTATCATCAGCATATTGATGATACCTCATCCCGTGGTGACAGATGATCTCACCCAGCCATTTCATGTAGATGTTAAAAGGAGCGGAGAGAGTACTGAACCCTGTGGCACCCCACAAAGGAGGGGTCGAGGGCTGGATCTCTCGCTCCCTATCACCACCGATTGGGACTGGCCCCGGAGGAAGGAGGTGAACCAGCGCAGAACCACGCCGCCCACCCCCAACTCCCTGAGCCGCCCCAGAAGGATACCATGGTTGATGGTATCGAAAGCCACTAAGAGGTCAAGAAGAGCCAGGATGGATGCACTGCCACCATCCTGCTCCCACCAGAGATCATCCATACGTGCGATCAATGTTGTTTCCGTGTTTGGACTCACAGCTACTGTTTGGACCATAAGTAGAAGCTGTGGCCAGGAAATCCTTTACCTAGCATTGGTGGGCGGCCTGGTTGCAACCCTATATTTTTACAGTCCTAGAGGAACTAATACTTAGATCAAGTGTTTATTATTGGATGTAAGCTAATTGGATGTAAATAATGTAAAAAAAATGATGAAACTAATAAAGCACTAGTTCTCGCTGCCGTTCTTGTGTCTAGGATGCTTGTTTTGTATATATTTCTTAAACTGGCAGACCATGTTAGTGGAGGAAACTGACATCATATGTAAAGTAATATTCTGAAAGCAAATTTTTCTTTCACAGCAGTTACTGTTCTGGAAGGCAGTTTTATAAAATTCCATTTAAAGTGCATGCAAAAGAGTGTGAGACATTCATGGTTTTTTTTTAAAGCCAAACATGAGGTTCATTCCTTTTGATTATAATAAAGTAGCATAAAATAGCCAAAAAAAATCTGTGGTCTAGACTAGTTTGTTCTGCTAATTTTTCCTTAGGTATTTAAAAACCACAAGGATGGGGAATGTTCAGAAATGGCTGTTTGCCAATACTGAAGATTGTGAAACTTTGTTCTTCATTTCACATCTTGTGAATATAAATATGAATATAAAACCACAGAATGAATATTTTGTCCCCGAATGAAAAACACTGTAATGTGATGTATCTCACATATGTGAGTCTCTGGGACAATTCAATAACGATATAGATAACTTTTTCTAGGATACATTATCACAATCCTCCAGTATTAATCATACAGTATTTCTATTTCCAGAGCATTTAAGGACTACTTAAAACAGTCAACAGGGCTGATATAAATTATATAACAAAACAAGCTAGTCTTTTTATAATGTTGGCTATGAATATCGTATGGTTTTCTATATTAGAATAAGCAGCTCTTTTTGATGTGTTCAACACTATCGTACTCCTATGTCAGAATTAAGTAAACTATTTTTACTTTTAGGGTTGTGTGTAACAATGTTTGTTTCCTTTTTGTACATGAGAAAGAATGTTTGCCCATAGTTTGTGTTTTATAATCACAATGTATTATTTTCCTGACTTTTGTGCACTCCTATTTTAATTTACAAGGAAGTGAGTTTTCATGAAGAAATTTTAACGGCATATTTTAGAGTAAGACTATGTGGAACTTGATTGCAGTGTCCAATCTCTTTATCAGATGGACCGAGGCATTCCAAGTATGTTCTAAATCATCAGGAATATTAATTTAAAAACCCTATGTGTAGAAAGAGAATCTGGGAGCTTTTTAAAGAAATCTCTTTTAAACTCTTAGCCAGAGTTTATGCCACATCTGCAAAGTCATGACCACTTACTATAGACTTGCTAACCTGGAATAGTTACTGGTTATGCCACTGAATAATGGGAAGTACAGCATTTTTAGTATTCCTTACAGTGAGATTGTATTATGTTTTATATTGGACTGATATTTTCACCTTCAGAATATGTATTAAAAATGACTTGTAGTGAAATACCACTGTAAAATGAGTAATTTGTGCCTTTTTTCTTAAAAAAATATTCCCCCAAATATATTGCTACATACTAATACGGTAATTTATTTTTTTCTGACCATTACTGGGTAGATAGAAATGTTACTGAAAAATGCAGCTTTGATGATCAGTGCATCAACATGCTATTTTGAAGCTGCATTCAGCTTATCATAAGTAAAAGGCAATGTAAGCTTTATCAGTAGAAAGAGAAGAAAGCAACAGATATCAGTGGATCACACATATGTAATATAGTGACCTTCAGGTTTTTTAGAAGTGATTAAACAAGATTGCAAAAATAACCACCTAGTTTTAATTTTTAATTGATATAGGAGAGGTAGGTAAAAGCATTTTTCTCACAGCCTCATTTCTTAATGATACACAAAGTAGAAAATGAAGCACACTTCTTTTCTTTGTGAATGCTCAGTCTGTGCCACTTTAAGCACCCTGCTTTGGAGTCTTTTAAATAATCTATGCTATTAATCAGAAGATAAATACTTTATAGTGACTAATCAGTCAATCATTTATAAATTTAATAAATAATTATAATGACGAAAGCGATTGAGATTAATTTTTTGATAAGTAACAGCATTTTAGTCTTTATTAATGGGAGCATCTTACTCTGTCACAGGAAGAGAAAATGTTTTTTTTTTAATTTTCTCCATTTGGTATTAAAATAATATATTTACCTTGACTGTAATGAACTTTGCCTTGAAGAGGGGACCCCATTACATCTCTGCCATAGACATCAAGGTGCCTTAGGGCCTCCCTGGTTGTTCTGCTTTGCTTGTTTAGTGTTTGACTGGCACCTACGTTACAGAATCCTCACTCGGTGTTCCATGTTTTTTTGTGAGACAAACAATTGATGGCAATGTCATGTCTTGTAAGTAATAGGGATTGCAATATCTTGGTCATGCCACTGTATAATATAAACTTGCTATGTTGGAAGTGTAAAAAGGACAAGTGTATATTCATGTGATATGGGCGTATTCCATTCTTACCCTGTTTTGCTTTACTATCCATACATTAGTTGATATGGTGTAACAAAATCAGTGTGGTTTAAATATGTGAATATACAGTAGTTTTGAATTATATACCAAATATTTAAAATCTATCACAAAATCAAGAACTATGGGTTTACTAAGCATGGAGTATAGCTAAAAAATGACTAATTCATGATGGAAAGAGAGTGGAACCCCAGGATTACAACCTTAGATTGATAATATGTTTACTTTCTGCCTATGAACTGGCTCTGTATTAGTGTAATGGAAGGATTGATCAATATTATCCCTGTGGTTATGGTTTCATTATGTGTTTAAAAATTGGGCTGAGTGACTTTCTCTATATGTAACATAATATGTTCTTGGTTTTTTCCCCTTGTTTTGTTCCTGTGGTTGTTTTTTTAGTTCTGTTTGTTGAGCTCCTGGTGTAACCTACACACAATTAGTAATAATAAGATAATCTCTGCCATGCGTTTAATTTCCACAAAATGGAAGTTTGAAACAAGCTGTTTAGATGCTAATTCTAGTAATCATTTTTATAGTGACCAATGGTATGTATACTCTCATCACAACAGCAGCTGACACTTTAGAACCCAGGTCAAAAATATAACAGTAATAGTTCTTTTGGCAACCACTACCCCTCCATTCACTAAATATTTATCAGCGGATATAGCCAAAAATGCTACAGTATATGCATCTGACAAGCAGCAGTTGCTATAAAGTCATGTTAACAGTCCTCAGAATTTCAAAGAAAAATATAGTGAAGAATTTATGCCCAGTTGCTTACAGCCAATAAGGAATTCGTTTCCTTTTTCTTTCAGGAGAGGTGTGGGAAAGTTTTAAGTAATAAACATTTGGCAGCTGAGGCTGAATGTTTGGAATCTGAGGAGAAATGGGAGCAGAGTCACCCTGTTTAAGAGAGAATGTGGGAAATACAGTTGGGTGCCGTTGAATCAGGATGAGTTCTTGGTAACTGTGTGGATAAATGTTCACCATTTTGATCTGTCTCAAATAGTATTTTGTAGCTATTCCAAAAACAGCCTTCTAATCGTATCAATCTTATCCATTTCATCTGTTGTTTTCCCCTCCTTTTACTTCCCTCAGCCGTACCAGGCATAGTTATTTCCGTCATTGACTTGCATCACATGCCCAAAGTATGTGAGTTTCTGCTTGCTGATCACTGCCTCAAGGAAGCAATCTTTATTTTTCACAAGATTAATAATGGTTCTTCTTCTAGTCCATAATTTAGAGTCCTCCCCCTTTCTCTTTCTCTTTCTCTTTCTCTTTCTCTCTCCAGCTTTCACAAACCATGCATTATCACTGATTTAAGTGTTCTGATATTTATTGCTATAGATTTAGCCTTATCTTGTTTGTTTGTTTGTTTGTTTTGCCTTCCTCCCTACAATTAATTGCCTCTTTACTTGACAGCACACCATTAATCTTCATCATCTGTGTTTAAGCTTAAGAAACAAGTATCTATCATGTTTTTGCTGTTCACTGTAAGTTCACTGTGTGTATTGGTTGATATTACCTTAATCATCCTTATGTTTCACATTAATCTGTATTTTTTACTTTCTATTTTTATTTTCATAATGTGCTTTTAAAGCCTTTATTGCTTTCAGCTAATGAAGTTATATTAGAAATCTGCCTGTTGCTGTTGTTTGGATCTCCAGTTTTGATTCCAGCTATCAACTTTTCCAGTGTGATCATTTTTATAATATATTCACTGTATAAGTTAATTAATGTAAAAGAAATTATTTTATAAATAGGACTGTGATGAGACAACTTTACTAGTTCTATATTTCTTCTGCTTGCACAGTTGGATCTTTCTTTTTTCTTTTGTGATAAGATTTCCCATAATGGGTTCCTATTCTCTGTAATTAATTTGGATAAGTGCTGGTTTTTATGTTAATTAAAGTAACATTGAGTATCCCTACTAATTTGTTCACCATCTCCAGGTATGGTTTAGGCACTGAGATTTTGCATTTACTTGAAATACATATGAGTTTTTTCCTCTAAATAAATAGCAGTGAATAGTGTCTCTGTGTGTGTGTGATCTTACATTTTCTGCAAATGTGGTTGGTAATAGAGGAAATAGAGGAAGGTGCTGTTGAAAACAGTTCAATGGGCAGGAGGTGCAATAACCAGAAACTAAAACAAGGCAGAAAAGAGTTAGATGCAATCCTTCAAGGAGGATGAGAACATGAGGTCCTCTTGATGCCTGTTCTTAAAATGTGGAGGGTATGGGTCTGCAGTAGATAAGTCTCCTCCGCCAGTGAAAGCTCCACACAGATGAGAACTCTGAAAAATTAGGATCCTCTGTAAGTGACAGGAAAATGAAGCTAGCAGATTGGCTAAAGGAAGTAGGTCCTGTGTTTGCCTCCCTAGGAGGAAGAGCCACTGAACTCAGTGGCACCGCAAAGAAAATGTATATAGATTTCATTGTGCTCACAGCCCAGTACAATGACACCACTCATTTCCATTTTTCAAAAAGTTCAGCCCAATGCCCCAACAACACCATCCCTAGCTTACATGGAGTAAGTTGGGCTAAACATAGCCATTCCATATAGCAGCAGCCTCTGTACATTTATCGAAGAATAAGAGCCACAGAACCCAGTGGAACTTAGTAACATACTGCAGGTTGAGCATTCATAGAATCCCTTGCAGTCTAACACAAAGCACTCTATTAATCTGTTTCCTTTTTGCAAACAGAAGCAACCCCCCCCCCAAAAAAGTTTAGCATACCAGGGATATCCACCTACATTTCCACCTCAATTTATGATGCATTAATCCAGGTTTAACAGATCCATTCATAAGGAAGCAAGGAATCTATGCCTAGTAACCTAAAAGTAAAAGCCAATGGGACTTACTACAGAGTAAGAACATACACATTTATGCTGCCAGAGCCCAGATTTCCATAGTCCCTTTTTTTCTATATGAAGATGTGCATGCTAATGTGCGTGCATGCATAGAGGAGAGTGGTTTATATGTGACATTTTGTGTGTATATATAGGAATGTGGATCAATAATTTTAGAAGTGGGGTATCTTATTTTACAGGCAAATAATTTAATCAGTAATTAATATTAATTTTTTAGTCCCAAGAACAGACTTTTTGGTGTGTGGCCTCTGATGAATGAGTATATGCATATACAGTATACCCAGTTGTTTACACGTACTCATATGCATGTATATCACATGCATACATTTGTTGGAGAAAGCAACTTATCAGATTAGTTTCAGTAGAATCAGTAACTCCACTTGACAAGACATGGCAGTTGGGCACTGCACAACATGTTTATGTTTGTATTTTTTTCCTCTGTAAATCTCCCTAAATTTCCTTGGGAGGGGTTGTCTTAAATTCAGGGTTATCTTCTTTTGGGATAATACACACAATTGAAGATGGGTGGTGGTGGCAGTTAGAAGGATTTCTTGTTTTAGATGAGAAACAGGGATATGGAGAAAAATAATACCGAAATAGAATGGATAGTGGCAGCGTCCCAACAGAACAGAAAACTGCTGTATCAGGAAGGCATTCCTTGGAGCTCTTGAGTGGCATCCAGCCAGAAAAAAAGGCTAAGTACAAGAAAACCCAAAGGAGGAATAGGATGTGATCAGGGAAAAATGAAGTTCATCCTGTTACTGTAGTGATAAGAAGTCCAAGCCATGTGACTTAATGTCCAAACTTCTATCAACCATAAGCAGATTGGAAATAATCTTATTTTGTGTTCTCTGAGGTGTCCAATAAATACCTAAGAGGCATATGATATTAAATGCATTTTAAGATCAAAAAGGCTAGTTTCACAACTTTTCAACTAACCTGTAATTCAGGTACAAGAACAGATCATTCAAACCTATTATTCCAAATCTTATCAGTAGTTAATATTGATTATATATATTCGTTTCCATTTCTTTATATGAAATTGAGCATCAGAGCATAATTGAGAAACCCTTAACAAATGTGGAATTTCAGTAGAAGCAATAAGATCAAAAAGTCTCAGTGGCAGAGTTTAAGTTGCTCTTCATCCCAGGTTAACTGTTAGTAGCTGCTGAGTATTGTAGCTGGCAGAGAAGGCAGTTTGACCTCTTTGCAACTGCTCCATCTTTAGCCACTAGATTTTTTTACTATAACCTTCTTCCTGGAAATGAGTTGGAAATAACAATTTGTATGGTTTTTTGGGTGAATGATGCTGTATTGTGGTAGAAGATGCGGAGAGTGTTAGAATGTTCATGGTCTTTATTATTTTTTTCCCCCCACTAATTGAAGTTGCCCATTGCTATGTGCTGACAAAGTGAGAATGAGGTACGTCATCGCTATTTTTAAAAAACTTTTATTGTGATATTACTGAAAATGTTTCAATCTGCTAAGTACATCTTCAGTTAAAGTTTCAGCTTGAAAAGAGTAAGTCATAAAGAAATGTAAATAGGATGGTTTCCTACTATCTATAATATTTCCACAGAGAGCGGGGGGTTATAATATCAGTCAGATATGTCCAAGAAAGCATAATTTACACAACTTACATTTTGTCACTGATTTATAAAATCAGAAGCTATACGTAGATGCGTTAATTTATAAATTACTTTAAATTTCCACTAGATCCTACTTGGCAGTCTATATCATATCATGATAGAATGGGAAATGTGTTCATCCTTTACATGAATACTTTTCTTTTTGGAGTAGACTTTATGTTATTTCAACAACAACAACAGCAACAATGCCATTTATCACAATGTAATACAGTAATAGTAGAAACTGGTCAGTAGCAGGATTATCTGTTCATATTTCTAAAAACCTGAATCTTTTAATAACTAGTGATAAAACAAATACTTTGGAAATATAACTTTATCATTGTACACATATTTGTAGGCACATGATTGCAGCTTTAGTATTAAATTCTGAAATGTATTTGCAATAGAAAATCCTACAAATATTTAAATACATGACAGGTGGAATGTAAAGCACACCCACAATAAAGAAAAGTTAATGTGCTGTATAAAAATCAGGCTGAAGAAAATAATAATTAATCAACTCTGTTCTTGGCTTTATTTGATGGGTAATTAATAATAATAATAAAAAAGAAACATTAAGCCTGGTTCCTTCTCCTCTGTTCAGGGGCAGCAAGTACTGTATGTTGGAGATGTTATACTCTCATTAGAGACTTGATTGAATTTAAAATTAGTAGTGAAAGAAGGGGCTTTTTTAAAGGAATAATGTGTAGCTTTGATACAGTTTTAAAAGTTGCAGGGAGGAGATTACACCACAGTATTTAAACGTGAAAGAAGCAAATGCTTGTTTTTCAAACAAAACTATTTGCATTGCTATAGCTGTACATTGTTCCACGAATAAATAGAGTTGTAGTATCAAAGATATAACAGTTCTGTTGTCAGGACAAAGATAAATGTCTTCAGCAAAGATAATGTCAAGATTTTTGACATGAAATGAGTGAGGGCTTGGCTTCATTTGCACACAATGGTGAATCACGTTGGTGCAGCTGAGTGGAAAGGAATAGAGTTCTAGTCTTACTGTGTCCTGGCTTTGCAGCATTTTCAAGTCTGGGATCCTAATTTAAAGTTAACTTTGGTTAGCTTAAGGAACCAGTTTCTGAAACCATGGTTGAAGGTGGCGTGTATAAAACTCCCAAGTTCCTGGTTCAGACATAATGCTATGCCAGAATTCAGTAAAAGTACTAGTCATATAGGGGGGGAAAAGGAGAGGAGAAGGGAATGCTTGACCTTAATGCGTTGCTTAGAGTCATTTAGGCCTGTCTACATGGAATCAGTTCATAGTTTAGCATTATGTACAGGTAGTCCTTGCTTAGTGACCACAATTGGGACCGGCAACTCCATCACTAAGTGCCGCAGTTGATAAGTGGAAAATCACATGACTGTGACAGACTTACGACATCACTTCCTATTTCGTGGTTAAGCAAACCATCATGTGACTGCGGCAGGCTTATGACGTTGCTTCCCATTTGGTTGTTAAGCGAACCATCACATGACTGAAACTTACGATTTTACTTCTGTGTTCTCCATTAACTCTGCTTGTCACAAACTGGTTGGGAAGCATGCAAATGGCAATCACGTGACCGTGGGACTCTGTAACCATTGTGAATGTGTGCCTGTTGTGAAGCACCAGAATAGTGCAATCATGTGACCGTGGGACACTGTAATGTTTGTGAGGATTGGTCGCAAAGCTGTTTTTTTTTTTTACACCGTCATAACTTTGAACAGTCACTAAATGAGGCAGTTGGTAAGCGAGGACTACATGCATAAGCCATCTAACTATCTTATTTCTTTTTGTCAGTGATAGGTTAGTGCCATTCTCAGTGTTAGAAGAAATGGCAAGATTTGTGGTAATGGTCTTGCATTTTGGTGTGTCCAATTTGACACTGCATCTGAAACATAAGTAGATCTGTATATACCACATGCAAATTCTTTGGACAAAAGCTAAGACCCAAATAGAACAAATACTGTTTCCATTTTTGTTAACATGAAATTGTTCAATTCTGGCTATTTCTTTTTTTTAAATATTATCTTTCATCTTATAACTTCCCAGTTATAAGCCCGATCCTATTTCAATTTTTCTGAGGCAATTTTGTCATTTTTTTTTTTTAAATGCAACCTTTATTTTTGAAAATTAAAGTGGGGAGGGAAAGCATAGAACCTGTGGTTAAATTATAATTGTCATCTTCTTGTTTTTTATACAGTTGAATATGACAAGGAATTCATGCCTTATCAGCATCACCACAAGGAGTTCAAATTTAATTTGTCTCAGATTCCAGAAGGAGAGGCTGTTACTGCTGCTGAATTCCGAATCTACAAGGACTGTGTTTTTGGAGGCTTTAAAAATCAAACCTTTCTGATTAGCATCTATCAAGTATTGCAAGAATATCAGAACAGGTTTGTGCTTACCGCTAAAATTGTGAAACCAACATAGGCATAAAAGTTCAGATTCTGTCATCTACTTCACAAACCATTTTGTTTTAATTCTGTGGGATTAAAGACTTTTTTTTTTTTTTTAAAGATCATTATTTCAGTTTGTACTGTTTTAATTTTATACATAGAAAAGATTTATAGACTTTTCAAAAATACTGTGTGGGATTAGTAGGAAACTTGTTTTCCACTGCAAAGATTCTAGAATCTTAAGAACTTGTTTTTGTGCCCTGCAGTTCTAGCAGTTATATCCTAGAAAGTCATTATATAAACACATAAATGAACACACAAGAGTTATGTACTTTTACCTTGATATTCTAGAGACAGGTTTGGTTAGAAATACTTTTATTCTATCTATTTGTTGGTTTTTCCCCTCACTTAATTTAAAATGAAAAACTGCAAAAATTATGGCTAACATATAATTGAGGGGAGGTGTGTTGTTACGGTATATTTGAAATGTACTGTTTCCTTTTTCTGTTGGGATCAAACACTTAGAGCTTGACAGTAGAGAAGTAACATTTTATTTCAAAAAGTAAGTCAGCAAAAGTCTAAGATTCCAGCAAATGCTTTATATAAGCTAAAAGCAAAAACCTTTTTTTTTACTTAAAATACGGTCTTTTTTTCCCTTTAATGTTATTAATGTAGCTAAATTTCATAACATTGGTGAAAAGGTTTAAATTATGATGATCTAAGCTGAAGTTGAGCCAAAGAGAGGTTGCTGTGCTGTCAGTGCTGGGGGCAGAATGAATGCTTTTAGGTGTGTACTTTGATTTGGTGGATTAAATTTAGTTGAAAATTGATTCAGTGAAATCTAGCTTCTATTATCTCAATCCTAAAACAGTCTTAAAAGTTGGGACTTATGAACTTAAATTGAACTGAAAGCCAGATTTTGAAAAATGAAGTGGCACAGGTAGGCTGAAGTGATAGAATTTTAGATGAACTCAATCCTTTGCATTTAGCAAAAAAGCATATTAAGACATTGTTCAGTATATCCATGTTTTCTGATATACTAGTTTGCTGCACACAAGCATCCTCAAATTGGGCATTTATACATAGTCATTTATGTGGGGTCAGATTTCTACCAGAACATTTTGGAACATGTTAATAATGGTAACTTTACCTATATGAGGAGCTAGCTCTCATAACAAGATACCAACACTGATGGATGATGCTATATTAGAGGTAGAACTGTCAGGACCAAGCCTGCATCTGACTTGGATTCGGTTTCACTTTCCAAGTCAGAGGAGGAATTAGAAACTTATCATGCTGGATTTGGAGAAACGAAACTCCAGCATGACCCAGTGGAGCAGGAAGACTCCACGACGCTGATTGGGCGAGATCCAGAGGGGGATTTGAATACACCAATCAGCATGTGCCAGAGATGCGCTGAAAAGCGCACGAAGGAGAAGGCAGCCCAATTGGCTGCAGGAGACTCCAAGTGCACCAAGGAATGGGATAAAAGGGAGCAGCGCAGACAGCGTGCTGCTGGAGACAACCGCTCCTCAGGACCTGCAGCGCCAGAAGAAGACTCCTTACCAGCCTCAGAAGTGGCGTCTGAGCTCAAAGAGGAGCTTGACTTCTGAGAGAGGGATCTTCGCACCCACTGCATTTGAGGAATCCGTATTGCCCGAGCCTGGCAACCAGCTCCTAGCATCCAGCATTGAGAGCTCCCGTTTCTCTCAGCAGTGCAACCGAGCCAAGGGTTTTCCATGCCGCTGCCTATCAGCAGCTTACTGTAACCGCTCTTCGCAAACCCCTGCAAATTTCAGGGGTTGGTATTTGCCTTGCTCAGGATCTGAGTTCATAGCACACACGGTGCCTCCAGTCGCGTCAAGCAGTATTCCAAGTTCCAAGCCTTGTTCCAAGTCTCCTGCCCAGTGAATCCAGCCTAGTCCGGGGCTTCCAGCTGAGTCAAGCAGCATTCCAAGTCTTGTTCCAGGTCTCCCGTCCAGCGAATCCAGTCCAGTCCGGGGCTTCCAGCAAAGTCCAGCCCAGTGCCAAGTTCTAAGCCTTGTTCATCTTCTGCAGAGATCCAGTCTAGTCTGGTGATTCCAGCTGAGTCCAGCCTTGTTCTGAGTTTGAATTTCGTGCTCGAGATTCAGTGTATTCCTGTTTGGAATCGTAGCCTTGCCTCCAGATCCCTTGAGCCAGCCGCCTGGTGTCGTGTTGCTCCAGATTGATTCCAGTTTGAGATCTGTCTCCAATACTTGTGTTCCAATTGGCTCCAGCCTTCCTTCCAGAGAATACCTAGAGTGCCTTGCTACATTGCTTAATCTTGATTACTCCAGTGTCCTTATTCTAAGGACTTATTGATTGTAAATAGTTCTTAATAAAGAGCTTTATTGAGACCTGGTTTGGTGCATGGTCTGAACAGGACAAGAACAATCCCATTTTAGAAATAATATGGCTATATTAAGTCTTTTCCTTATGATGAACTTTGCTCAGATGTCCTTAAAATAAAGTTTGCTAATACTTCCTTTAAACAAGTGAAAAGGGAAAAAGAATAGTTTATCTTTGTTTTATATTTTCTGGTAAAACCAAGGATAACGTGCAAAGTGCATAGTTCAAGAGAGGGCTTATATTTTAAATATAATGTAAAATAATCCAGGAAGAGTGGATTTATTGCATCATGTTAGAGGAAATAATTAGGGCAAGATTGTAGCTATGTAAGGACTGTGTAGGCAGTCAATTGTAAAGAGTTGTAAGAAAAAGAATGGGAGAAATTGGAATTGGACTTTTATGTTTTGTAGAAATATTTGTTTCTCTCCACGTTATACTAGCAAAAGAAATAGATCAGGACTTATTTTCTAAATAATTGATTAGCTGATGATCTATAAACAATAAAACAACTTGGTCAGAGAAATTTTCTTCACACATTTCAGGACTTACCGGACACATTAGAAAATTCCAGGAAACCATCTGTCACTAAGCTGGGGCAGTATTTCCTTTTATGTAGAATTACTTTCATTATTAAAAAAGTCAAATCCTATCAAGTATATGGAGTTAGAGTTCTGGCCCTGCCTCTGACATGCACTAAAAAATAGCTTCCATAATTGGAGCATATGCAAAATCAGGTGTATAAAGGTAAAATAATATGCAGAATTATTAAGTAAAACTACTGGAATGGATCATAGAATTGGAGCCTATTTAAGTAAGATTTTTTTTCATACATAGGCTACATTCAGATAGGCGAGAAATGTACTACTTTTTCTGGTCCAAGAGCTGAACTCCAAAAATAGTGACTGTGCCAGGACAAAAACTGAATTCTGTCACATTAACAACTTTTGAATGTCTCTGGGAACTGCATTCAAGGATTTGGAGGACAGAAGTTGTGCATCAGTTATGTACCTCTAAGAGAGTCCGTTGCCAGACATCCATTGTCTAGCATACATCCATGTTACTTCCAAAGAAGCAGATGCTGTGCTGAGCAAGTCATTTGAATGAAGGAGTGATATATAAAAAACACATCAATTGTCACATATAAATTGACATGAAAGGGAAAGTATGGAGTGGGATATAGAAGCACATGATGTACTTTCAGACTTGCAAGATTCTGTTAATGTAACCTTATAATAAAGATAGAGCAAATACTCTTGGGTGTTCTTTTTGTCTGGACTATATCTCAAGGCTGACATCAATCTTGCAAGTCTGAAAGTACATCTCTCCCCCAGCCTTTAAAGTCCAGGAAACTAGGGGAGTCCCTTCTGAGACATTTGCCACATCCCCACTCCTTCTGCAGGCTCAACTGCCTCTTATCTCACGGTTGTCTAGTCTGTGGATCTTCCTCCTGTCTCCCAAAGTCATTCCCACGTACCTTTACACTATGTGACTATAGTTTTGAATATATCATTGTTTAAATTTGCACCAGATTATTATTTAATTTCACAATGCATCTTGAGGGTATATTTTTTACTACTACTATTTGTCATAAAGGTAAAAATGGTACTAATTGAGAGTATAATTAGCCTAATGTGACTTATGCATACTTTTTCTATTTGATAAGAGATTTAAAAATACTTAATAGCTACAGTGGGGCTTTCTACTTTATCTCTTTAAAACAAATTTGGGGGGAATGTTACGCTTTCTGATTTTTACTCATAACACTGCAGGCTGCACTTTGTCATATAAAATAACTGGAAAGATTAATTGCATTATTCTACAATAGATCAGGCTGATCTTAACAAGTCTTTGAGAAAATTACAGTTTCTCTCCAATTTTTGTAAAGGTAACAACCTAGTAACCGTAAAGTTGTGATAAAATTTTACCTTTTTTCAGGTGGCACCATCTCACTTGAAACCATACTATTCACTCATCTATTCCTCTATGTTAGTTAATCTTTGATTTAATATCACACTCTGGGCACTGATGTTTGTTAACAAAGGATGAGTTGCACAGTCGTACTGAAGTTGAACTAGTTTTTGATTAGGATTGTTCCTGTGGGTATTCTAATATATGATTGGAAAATATGGGGAGAAGAAATAAAATGGATGGAGCGAAAGCGGGATGAATTCATGAAAGGGGAGCAATTCCTTAGGATGGCACCAATGCCTTGGGAAGTAAGTTGGAGATTAGGTATGCTGTCCTTTCCTTCTTCTCTCTTTTTGGAAAAATGTGCCAGAAGACATATTTAATCATTTCTGTGGGGACAGAGCTACTGTGAAAATTATTATAACAAGAACACGTAAAAAATAATGCGAATTGCTCCCATCCTATTTCACCCTGTAAGAACTGATCTGAGTATCCAAACCTTATTATTCCTTAGGGAGAGAAGGTAGAGGACCTGTCTTCTCCATTTCTTCACTGGTGATGCTATACGGTACAGTAACAGCAATAACAGGGCTTTCTTTTCTCAAGTCCACTTTCCCCTTACAAATGAAGAGCACAGAATCATCATTGTTCAAGTACCCTATCAGTTGTAAAGGCAGCGCTAATCACAAACCAAAACTTGGCAGAAGTTTCAAGCCTGACTTAGTATGGTAATCATGGTTATGTCTTTCCCAAGGGTAGTCTGTGAAAAAAAATGAAGGAAAAGGGATGGGGTGAGGAAAAATAACTAGAAGGCATCTTACGAGGGTATAAAGAGGAGAGTTGCCTCTTGCTTCCACAAGGAAAAATGTTTCAGTTTAGAATGAGTCAGATGACTGTGTAGCCATTCAGCTCATTGTGTATACAGTCTTGTTTTTGCAGAGCCTTGTGCTCCATTAAGGAACATGGAAAAGAAAACAGACTGAACTGGGAGCAGCCTTTGGAACCACAGTGCCATAGAAGGCAACAAACACATCTCTGTCCAGATATCTTACGTGTCTTCTTCATTCAAAATATTATACATTGTTTTTGTTGCCCGTGCTCATATTGTAAGCAATCACTGCAGTCATTGTCATGTGCCCACTGAACAGAATTTATGTCATGAATAAATATTGCCATTGAAGTATCTTCCAGATACTTCACTCCACTCTAAATCCCACCCAGGTTTGTTATAAAAATTTAAGAGAGAGCGTACTGAAGAACTGTAAGGGACTTTCAGCACAAATAATGCTTCTGCATTATTGCTATTATTAGTATTGGATTGGATCCACATTGGCTATACTGTATTCTGAATGAACAGACTCTGAAAGATACCAGCATCTCACAAAAGCTTCCAATGGAGAAAAGGAATAGGTAATTTTCAGTAATCCTCTGTTTTGTCTGCATCTTCTCATGTTCTTCCTGCATCTTCAGGCATGAGCATTTGATTCAACCAAGACCTGAATTCTGACGCAGAACAAAGTAATTTGGAAACAGTTTTTCATTTACACAGGATAAAGCAGATGAATCTAATCACGCTCCATTCTGACTCTGGCCTACCCTGATCCATCCATCCATCCATCTTAAAAATAAATGTAGAATAAGCATCTTCAGATCATTTCTTAACAATGGGCAGAATATTGGTTTTTAACCTTCTTTTACTTGAAGCTTGAATCCTGGAGGTTTGATCCTCTTTGTACCTTGCTAAATCTAGACCTTCCTGGAAATTTCTCTTCATTTTGATGGCAACCATTAAGGAAAAGGAAAGGAATGTTATTTTAAGATGCTACTTATAATACTTGATTCCTCTGGTTGGGTTTTTTTTTTTTTTTGAGGTGATAGATGAGAAGTACAGAGAACAAATGATGGATAATACAAACCAAGATACTCCAGGACTGATTATTTAGTACACAGTACACAGACCTTAGTACTCCTTCCTCCTATACTATACTAAACAGCTAATTTATTAAGATTATACGGCAGTAGTCAAAGAGAGAGACTGTACTATATGGTTGCCCCTTTTGCACCAAAACTGCTTAATAAAGAGTGGCCTAGTGCCTATGTATGATTTAGTTTAGGGAATAATAATGCTATGAAGGCGTGGCAACTTATTCCTGCTACTAATATTCTTTTGCTGTGTTGCAGTATGGTGTATAATAGCAAGACTTAACATATGTCAGTATTTCCAGCACTGATTTACTTTATTTATTTATTGGTTTGGGTATTGGCTGCCAGTCCATCAAACCATTCAAGGTGGCATTCAAAGGTATTTAAAAAATCCCCAATGTAACAGAATGTCAGAAAAATCAAATAGCATCAACCACCCAGAGAGAATACAAAAATTAATCAAGTCATAGCAAACTAATGGGTTCACAAGACCCCATGGCCCAGGGCTTCCTGGAGGAAGGTCATTAAGGCCTTCCTAAAGGACAGTAGGGTTGGGGCTTCCCCCCTCCCCCATGTTCTCCAAACAACAGGAACTCCTAGTTCTATGAATGTCTAATTGAAAAAACAAGGTAGTGGTTAATGTACTTTGCAGTTTGTGATATATCTTGTTTTACAATTCTTAGGGTAGTGATAAAAAAGGATAAAGCAGGGAATTTTAAGTGATAGTGAACAGTTACTGTTGGGGTTCAATTTTAAGTCTAGAATATCCTTGTGCAGTTTGCAAGTAGGATTCACCCTTTAGAAAATGTACTGTATAGTTTCCTCAAAATAGTTGAAAGAGAGATGCATTTATTTAATTTGCTTCATTGTATGTTGTACCCATTATTTAAACATGCTGTTCAAATACTTAAATATGAAAAACATACCTTTAAAAGACATTTTTAAACTGCACTTTCATAGATTGCATGTGTATGCAGAACTCAAAAAGTTATACCATCCACCAGTTTTATTACTGGTATTAATCTTGGGCAGTATCTATCACTTACTTAAAAAAAAAGAGAGGGATTTGAATTCTGTCCCCAGTTCTTCCAGATCTGTGCTAACAAGCAATAGCATCCAGCTGCTCCACATGCACCTTTTATTGTACATACTATGCAGGGCTTCATCTAGAAGAAGGTTAGAACAAAAGCTTCTGACATAACAATGAAATAGCCAGAAATTAACTTTTTTTCTTGATATCACCAAGAGAAATTATACAGGTCTGTCTAGATATTGTAGATTTCTCCAGCCAAATGAAGTTTTGTAAGTATTTTTTCCTATTCTTCCTTCCTTTCCTCCTCAGTTCTTGTCTGTCTGCTTTAACCCTATTAAGATAGATGTTTGCATTACTAGGTCATATACCATCTTACTGTTGTTTACTGGTAATGCATGTTTTTGCATGGAAAAGATTCCAGTCTTAGTCCCTAAGTTGTCTGTGATGACAACACAAGATCAGCGGTCTGACTTGATGTAAGGCAATAGGTCTGTGCAAGGTTTTGGATTGGAAGGCAGAAATGTTCTTCAGCGTATGTGTGGGCATGAGCATTTCCTTTAACTCACAGGAAACAGCAGCTGTAGAAGGAAGCCATGCAATCCCAGAAAAAGACACAGTCGCTTTCATGAGTTACAGACAGATGCTGTGTTTGTGCTCCTTTGCTTCAAAGAACTTTTTTGCTTTCATATCTGAATCACTGTGCAGCTCTAGAAGGCAGTTTCCTGTGATCTTAACTCAGAAACAGCTCAGAAGTGGAAGATGGAAGTGAATGTGCTACTTCTGAAAATTTATTATTTGAGGATAGCTTCATGTCACTTAATCATCAGATGCCTGCCTGAGATGAAAGGTTACTCATAAAAGAGCACTGGATTGGGGGAAAGTATCAGTGACGTATGGAGCAAAATAGCTACAGAATTAATCAAGTCATCAACTTTAACCACATTAGGAAAGATACATACATACATAACTGTCACAACTTCAGTTTAAAAAAAATAAAGCCCGAGGTTACCAATATGCAGAGTCTAGACTGTTATGTCAATGTGTCATTGAAGAATAGTAAACATCCAAAAAAAAGTTGAGCATGAGGAAAGTTTTATTGAGTAAGGATAATTAATAGCTCCATAAATTGCTGTTGATGCGTAATGGTCCTGTTAAGCACCTGGGTAACAGTGACCTTTGAAGACAGGCCAGAACCTGCCTTCTGGCCAGTTCTTAAAACGTAATTAAAATAAAAGGCCCCTCTTTGAAACTCAATAGATTGAAAGAAAATGGTCTGTTTATTCTCCCTGAATTTAAAGAAATATATCTGGCTAGCTGGAAAAAACAACTGAAGAGTTGGACAGTAACTGTAGGAAAAGGGACTTTTTTTGGTGTATACCTAAAGCTTTTTTATTGCTTGATATGATGTATGTTTAAGAGAAAGAGGAAAATTATTTTTATCTGACAGTTTACTTATTAAAGCAGCAAAACCAACTGTTTTACTAATTACACAAAACTTTATAATGCAGTCAGTGCTAGAAAAATCAAAAGCTTCAGGGTTCTTTCCTATGGCCTTAGAAAGAACTTTAGAAAAAGAAATTTCAGATTGCATTGGAAATATTGTAATCAATTGCAGAGTACTTGTCTCATGAGTGCTGTAAATATGAAGTCAGGATATATTGGTTAAAAATAGTATGTAGAGTTGATATTTATAAAATAGCAAATGAACAGTCTTCTTTCAAAGCTGGAGCTAATTTTTCCTTTCTTGAGAGCCTTGTGGTCTAGAAATGTGGGATGGAAATTCCAGAAATAAATGATTTCTGTGTGAGCTGCACATCTATCTTGTTTAGGTAGGCTGGGTGCTGTTGTTTGTAGATCATCTGTTTGCTGACCTTATTTACTCTTGCAGAGGTTTGCTGCAGTAAAAATTGTGTTTACAGACATGCACATACACACGCGCGCACAGATTCACAAAACCACCTTATATGGCAAAAATATCTATAGAACCTATTGACTTCTCTAGCTACAGTAGCTAAAGACTGCATTTGGAGATCTTTTAAGTGTGCATGGTATAGCAGTTCAAATGGCAGGACTGCAGAGAACCAATCAAATCCCAGTCAATCTAGAAATTTAGTGGGTGACTTTCATCCTAATCTACCTCATAGGGTGAGGATTAAATATGGGGGAGTGGAGCCAAATTTCCTCTCATAGAAGAAAGGTTGAAATATAAATGTAACATGTTTATTCCATTTTTTTGCTATGTAAGTGGACATTAAAGTAACTTGCAGTCACAATCAATACCATAACACAGTAAGAACATAAATAATAGGCTATGCACTCATTGAAAATGTTTTGGGAAAAAGTGTTTTGGACCTTATGGGAGCACAGCACCTCTCTACTTTTAATAAAACAGTGCCTTTTTTCAGGGTACATTGTGAGCCCCCTGCCAAAAAAAAAAAAAAAGGTATAGCTAACTCTATAAAAGCGGCCAGATCTTTTTCAGGTTCACATAGAATCCTAAAAGTTGATGCTACTTTAATGAATAGCAGAAAAGTGCTATGCTCACTTCAGTCCACACTATTTTCAAAACTTGCTTAGCTCTAATAAAAACATTGATGTTCCCAGGGAAGGCTAGGGATACAAGGAAAAGATAACATGTATCATGACATCATCATGCAAATGATGCAACATCTGTGCCAGAGATCATAACATCATTATATAATTTGTGTCATTTGCACAATGACATCATGATGCCTGTATCATCATTTTAGCATCACTGTGACTTGCTACAGATTCAGCTGCTAATAAATAGTGAGAACCAGTTTGGTGTAATAGTTAAGGTGCTAGACTAAAAACTGGGAGGTCACGAGTTTCAGTCTTCCCTTATAGCTTGGAAGTGAGCTGAGGAACTTCTGGCCAGTCACTCTCTTAATCTAGCTCACCTCATAGGAAGAATAGGAGAAGGGAGTATTATGAACGCTGCCTTATGTTGCAAAAAATAACGGTTGGGGGACATAAATCAAGTAATACATTAATAACAAATACTGCTGTCAATAATTGATCCTCAGCTTTCAGTCACAGAAAACACAGCAACAAATCACGTTTTTTCTTCTTCTCATGCATATACTTTTGGATATTTAAGGAGTTATACCAGGATCCCACTGAGCAATGTTTTCAGATTTAGAGGTTTTATCAATGAAACATGCTTTGCATGCATACTGCTGCAATGCTGAAGTGAAAGCTAGTGTGAACCTCGGAAGAACACCAGGTCTACAGAAAAACAGATTTGTCAATTTTGCATTTTTTTTTATTTCTTTTCTTTTTTGCAATTTAAAACTCATTTTGTATTGTATTTTTTTTAAAAAAGCTACAACTGCATATGTGTACATGCCTTCTTAAGCTTACAGTATTTGCGATCAGTTAAATGGGGACAAAGGCAAGTACAAACAAAGGGGGGCAAGTTTTGACAGAGGGTTGGAGCTACATTCTTTCCACCAAATGTAGAGATCCAATTTAGTCATTTGAACTTGCTCGTTGTGCTGATGGCTAAATCTGCAGTACTCCTTTGTCGGACTGTACAGCTCTACTTTCCAGAATTTTTTTTTAATAAGCTAGGTGGAACACCCAGATTGGAACGTAACCTGGGACAGTCCCGGTCAAACTGGGGATACATGGTAACCCTCTCTCTTTCTCTTTCTCTTTCTCTTTCTCTCTCTCATTCTCTCTCATTCTTTTTCTCTCTCTCTCTCCACACACACACTTTTGTAACCGTTTTTTTTACTATGTGCTGTTTTTTTTGCAATTGCCCATAATATAAAAATGTATTTGCCAGTATACTGTATTTGATGTATTTCTTTTTCTAACGTAAAATAAACACATGTTAATTGATTTTTTAAAAAACCCTCAAGAGAAGTATATTGCCCAGTTCAAAGAAATGTAAGTACTATGGCTCAGTTTGTGTATTGGTTCAGAAATGATAAATTGAGTAAGTCTGTGTTCAAATGAACAGAGTAAGTAGCTTTTTATTTTTATTTTTTTACTTTAGTGCAGTTAATACACTCTTTATTTAAATGTTAGTTTTAAATCCTACTAAATCATGTACAATCCCTCTAGATTTTCATTAGTTTATAAGAGGACCAGTCTTTTCTGTTATATAAAGCACTGCTTCTCAACCTTGGCTGGCTGAGGAATTCTGGGAGTTGAAGTCCACACATCTTAAAATTGCTAAAGTTGAGAAACACTGGTATAAAGTGTTCAGGAACGGTTAAGTGAGGTCAGAATTAGGAATGGAATCATGCGGCCATCTTGAAGGACCCCCTTAGAACAAAGGCTGTAGAGCATTAGATACATCATCCCTGTCAACCAACTTGTTTCTTTAATGGTGCAGATTAGGTGGTGTCCTGCTTTCCATTTCTGTTCTGCTGCTGTTAGGTACATAAAAGGCTTAAGGCTGGAATAACCAAAGGCCATTCCCTTTGGGACTGTCCATGCTAATTACTCACGGTATTGTTTCCGGTGGCTCTGGAAACTTCTGTGCCTTTCGATATAATGTAGACTGCCATTAAACTCTGTGCCCTTTTATCCCTTGCCTGTTCTTCATGTCACTATTTTCCTGCTTTTGCCTTCTTTTTATCCTGGTTCCTGCTAGTGAGCTGTTTTTTTTTAATGTTTGCTAAATAAACATTAAGCTATATTTTTTGCTAACAGTATTGAGTGATGTGCGTGCTTGCTGTGATGTTGATATAGGGATTGACTCAGTGTGTACTGGGTGCAAACTAAACTGGAAATTACCCACAGTAATTTTCTAGTGGCAAGAAGCCACTCAGAAGCGTCACATACCCTGGGTGTAATGAAACAGTGTCTTCATGTACCGGATTGGGGGGGGGGGGCATCAGATAGAGCTCTTCAGGACTTGAAGTGATTGTTTCTGGATAATAGGATGTGACACGCTATCTCTGGGTGCAGATGGGAGATACAGTACTCTTTTAAAATATTTCTTCATTTTAAAGAAGAAATCTTTGCAGGAAGAACAGTTGTCTCTAGCCCATTTCCCCTCCCCCCATTTCTCTTACATTCAAAAATATGGTCACTCACTCACATGATTGATGATATATTCCATTCTACCATTTGATTTCTTTTATTTCATTAACCTGGTGTATGTGCATACACCTAGCTCTCCACATTACATGAAATGAGGTGGGAGTAGAATTCTAGACTCTTTCTCTTCAGAATAAGGGTATATAAGTTTCAGGCATTTGAAGAGTTCCCATAAAATACTTCATGTACAAAGTAGTATACCAGAATATGAACAAGCTGAATCAATTGATTTGTTGAGTTGTACAAATCCTTTGAAGGAGATGCCTTGCAATAAACAGGAGAACATGTGAAATATCTTTTTTTGAATCATGAAAGCAGCTGTGTCTTGTTCCAGTTGTGTTGGAACATACACTGTTGCTTCAAACAATGCTCCCATTCCCTTAATTTGTAAAAACCTATATCTAATTATATCTCAACCTTCTCTAACCTGGTATGTTGTACTACAGCTCCCATAGTTCCATAGTAACATAACCAATACTGGGGAATTAAAAGAATTCTAATCCTACACACTAAGTAGAGACCCAGTTGGGAAAGGCCATTACAGTAAAGGTAATTTAGGGCTACTGTATCTGAGTTGCAAATTCTGGTTGACCACTAGATGGCAGAAAACAGTTTGAGCTTACATCTATTGGTCTTCTGAATCTCTGCAGCCTAGATATGATAGTCCTTTAAATAATGGCTCCATCCTTATAAAAGTAGGATTAAAGATCCTGATAAAATAACAGTGATACACAATGTAATTATTTTTACCATTGCTTTAACGATTTCAGTATTTAGTGCAGTCCTTTTCATACTCCTAAACTGTTGTTTTTTTATCCCATTTGTTCTCCATCTTCAGAGATTCAGACTTGTTTATGCTGGACACCAGAATAGTATGGGCCTCAGAAGAAGGCTGGCTAGAATTTGACATCACTGCTACTAGCAACATGTGGGTGATAAACCCTCAGCATAATTTGGGACTCCAGATGAGTGTGGTGACTAGAGATGGTAGGTATTAGACCAACATATTTTAAACATCTGGCCATTGACCTTGTCATTAATTGGAAGCTATGTTTATAGCATTCAGCTGTGTTGTGATCTGGCTCATGTAGTCACACAGCTGTGATATGATAGCTGGGCTCTGAATCCAACAGCACAGATTGAAAGCTTCTTGTCTATTTTATCCCATGTCTGTAGCTATGAAATACTGAGAATTCCTGGCTTGTGAGTATTGGTGGCGGCTGTTGAAAAACTCACTAAAAGTACTTCTTTGTAGGAACGACTACTACATATAGGGTAATTGAACCATTGCCTAGGAGAAAGATAGGAGCTTTAATACGTTCTCTTGACTGGATCAAAAATCATACTGCTTACTTTTCTCTGTAGACTAGCAGTGGTGATGTAATGTCATAATGGAAAATATTGCATCAGTCTATCAGGTCATACATCTGATGAAGCTGTAGAACTTAACTTGTATAATGCTGGTGGGGGTCCTCACGCTACATTTCATTGTTGCAAAAGGCTACACATCTTCTGTAGTCGAACAGGTTGGTAGAATATCCTTTGGCTTCAGCTGAGGGGGGAGCATCCCATCTTTAGGTGCTTAGCCAGATTCAAATATTGCACTAAGCCACATACAGCTTAGTTGGCTTTGACTTAGCGTGCTATGCTAATTCAGCCATTCATATTTGTAAACTGTGGTTTATAGATTATCACCTTGTGCAAATCCAACAGATGAAGGCTCATGTGATGCAATTACTAGGTGATTTTTTATTTATTTATTTTTTATCCCACCTTTATTATTTTTATAAATAACTCAAGGCGGGGAACATACCTAATACTCCTTCCTCCTCCTATTTTCCCCACACAACAACCCTGTGAGGTGCGTTGGGCTGAGAGAGAGTGACTGGCCCAAAGTCACCCAGCCAGCTTTCATGCCTAAGGCGGGACTAGAGCTCACAGACTCCTGGTTTCTAGCCTGGTGCCTTAACCACTAGAGCAAACTGGCTGATTTATTGTTTCCCATTTGTTGTTAAAAAAGACTTTTTGAAGAATAATGATGGTTGCAGGAAATGTTACGCAAGACAAAAGAACTGTGAAAAATAAAAGAAATTTGATTCAATTGCAATATTCATGTCTCATGTTATAATTCTTAAATCTATGATATTAGCTATTGAACAGAAAGAACAAGCAGGGGGAAATTAAGGAGGGGCAGCAAAATGTTACATGTATAGAAACAGCTGCTTGGCTCAAAAGAGCTATTCAGAAACACTGTGCTCTTTATATGACATACTGCCTTTCTTGGTTTAATTTATAGGTCTCAGTATAAACCCTAGAGAAGCAGGACTAATAGGTCGAGATGGTCCTTATGATAAACAGCCTTTCATGGTGGCTTTTTTCAAAGTGAGTGAAGTTCATGTTCGAACTGCTAGGTCAGCTCCCAGCAGACGCAGGGACCAGAGCAGAAACCGCTCCACACAACCTCAAGATGTTTCCAGGACATCCAGTATCACAGGTAACCTCTTACCTGCCTGCTGGGCCATGCTTATTCATTACACATCATTTTTGAACACTTTAATTTATGAATTGCTTTTAAATCATATCTATTTCCTTTCCTTTCCCTTCTGCAGTTATTTATGTTAAATAAAAGAATAGCCCAAACATTTTAATTGGCCCTTCAACTTTATGCACATGAAATCATGATTAGTATACTTTTGCAGTACTTATTTGTTAAGTAGAAGTAATTTTCCATATGCTGTCCTTAGAGACATTGATTCACAGCCAGTTTTGAAGCCTACCAGTCTCAGATTGCTTTTAGCGTAGAAGATGATCATTTAATGTATGTACCAACCCAGTTACAACAGAACTTTAACTTGGCTGACATCTTGTATTGGTAATGTCTTGTGATCATAATGTCATTTTGGTTAAAGAGCAAAAGAAGAAATAGTGAATCTCAAAGCTGTAATACAGAGTCGTCGTTCTTAGATTACCGTATTTCTGGTAAAATCTGATTAATATTTTTAAAAGCGATACAATTTCTAGGTTTAAAAAGATAGCTTCTTTTTCACTCAGCCTGAATTACGATTTCAGATAATCTTAAAATTAATGTAATCAACAAAAGAACATGGAATTGTTGTAATGAAAGGAATTTGTGTTACTTCAAATGAAATATTCAATGTGGCTTGCTGGAACATTTTCAGAAAGTTGTGTTGTGCTATTGTTTAAAAAATAATAGACTTCAGATAATACAGTTGAAACATAGGAAGCTTATGTATATTGAACAATTTGTTCACCTAGTAGTCATTCAACAGGTAGACTCAGACATGCATGCATCTGTGTTTGTATGTGTGTATATAATAATCGGCCCAGATCAATCCGTTGCAGGATGAAAGTCTGTTCATTGAAAGTTGTGGACTAATCTACACACTAATCCAGTGTGGTATGGTAGAAGTTTTCAGCTTCCCATTCTAGGGCTTTAGAGTGAGTGACTGAGCCAAAGTCATCCTGGCTTTCATGCCGAAGAGAGGACCAGAACCTGGGTCTCCCTGTTCCTAGTCTCAGCACCTTCACCATTATACCATAGTGGCTCTCATGGAGATAAACACACACAACTAACTAGTTCTTGTTTTTTAAAGAATTGGAGGTGTAAGGATTAAATCTTACATTCAAAAGAGGACTGAGTGAATTTACTATTCACTTAGAAACTGAGTTATTTTTTTCCGGAGTTACTGTTTGTTATATAACTTCAAGTCAGGCCTGCCATTGGTAACTTTATGGACAAATGCTGACATCTCAACCTGTCCCTGATGATGCACCTTATTTGCTATCTTCCATTTCTTCTCCATTCCTCAATCTTGCCAAGCATACTCATTTTTTCTAGTCTATCATCTGCTTGAATCATCTTTCCAAAGAATGTGTCTGCCTGCTTCCTGATCATTACCTCAAGGGAGCAGTCAGTCTTTATTAATTTCATTCTTGTAGTCCATGGTAATATTAATGCATCTGTGTCTCCAAATCCTTAATTTGGAGGAGTATTTTCTTTCTCTTTTAGTGAATTTTGATTTTTCATATTCATATCTTACTACTGGGGGGAAATGCTATAGCTATTGTGATCTTTGTTGTCATAGATGTATCCTTTTTCTTCCTGAGCTTATATGAGTTTGTCGTACTTTCCTCTCTAGTATTAAAACTTTTTCCTCCAGCATTCTATCCATCATCTATTCCTGAGCCCAACAAAATTAAATGATACCATCTTCACTTTTTCCTGGTCAACTCAGAATTCACTAAGCATGATGGTATTACCTTTGTCAGCTTAATATTTCACATTAACCCAGATTTTTCATTTTTACTTTCATAATGAGTTCTTCTAAGTTTCTTAACTTTCAGTTAAAGAAGAAATGTCATGTATATATCTCCAACTGTTAGTGTTTCAATCTCCAGTTTTGATTTCAGCTGTCACATCTGCCATTCTTAAAATATATTAAAAAGGTATGGAGACAATATATCTTTGTCTTGCTCCTTTCCCGATTCAGAAGCAATTTGTTTTTCCACATTAATGTTTTACAGTAGCTTTTTGTTCACTTTAAAGGTTCCTCATAACAATAACCAAGCGTTCTGGCAAATTTATTAGCTTTAATACATTCCACATTCTGGCCTGATCCACACAAAGGCTTTGCTGTAGTCAATAAAGTAATAAACTTTCCTTCTTAAATCCTCTTGCTTTCTCCATAAACCACTTGCTTGAGCTAGTGGGAGGTGTTTTCTGTGGTGGAACAAGCAGGGAAGATATTTGGGCAGCAGAACACCAACAAGATCATTGTTTGCAACCCAACTCCAAGCAGAAACTCTCCTAGACACCTCAATTTCCTGGTGAGACAGAAATCAGAGTCTGGAAGCATTAGAAGTGAACGTATTTCACAAAAGCTCATACCTTTTAATAAAATTGGTTAGTTTGAAAAGATGCTACCAGATTCCTGATTTTTGGCTACCATGGAATAGCACAGCTTTCCTCTTATAATGTCTACTTTGGAAAGACAGATCTCTGGTAGATGATTTCAGCCTCTCCCTTTTGACCTGTGCTGGTGCTATGTTGATTATTTAAAAGGACCGATCTGAGTGAAGTCTGGTATCACCAGGTCACCTTTCAGTGATGAAAGGCAAATCAGCCCTTTCATCTGGGTAGAATGGGAGAACAGCAAAGCAGTTCAAGACTTGCTGATGGGAGTACAGGATAGAGTGAGAAAAGGGACTACCCATAACACATCACTATTCCTCTGATGACCTGATCTCTGGCTTTCCCAAAACATTGCTAATGAGAATGCTAGATTCTTCCCCCTTGCACACCTTTACACAGGCACGTATTAAAACAGGAACAAACAAACAACCCTAACTCACTGAAAATAACCCAAGCCTGTTGTTAGTCTAGCACTTCTTCAAATAATTGATCTTCTGTCCATTAGCACCAGAACTAAAAAATGGTGGGCCCCTGTCTTTGTTGTTTCTTGGAGAAAGAACCCTAAGACCATCCTCTTTGGTGTAACCTTTTGGTAGCACCATGCCACCAATGGCAGGGTCCTGAAGGATTTGGTTAAAGTAGTTTCCTCTCCCAGTTTGGTTCTCAGAACTCTTTTGTGACCTAAACTAGAACTAGATGATAAGGTGATAAACTGAGTGGAATTGCAATCTCATTATTGTCACAAAGGAAGCAAACTTAGTTTCCTTGCTTCCAGAAATCTCACTTCCATAAGAACACTGGGTATTGACTTTAATCTTGTTTCCTTCCTGGTAAACTTAACTATATGGAAGAAAAGAACATTGAAGGAAGACTCCAATGCATTCTTATTAACCCAAGTGGATTCCTATGACCCCACTAATATGCAATTTGATGAGATACCAGAAAAGGCTTGCAAAGGCCATTGCAATCTGAACAACCCTGTCTGATAGCATTAAGTCAACTGATATTTGAAATACAGTGGAGGACATTCATATCCATTAGTTTGCAGATGGCAAATATTAAGACTTCAGCACATAATTGTATGAGAACCAGTTTGGCATAGTGGTTAAGGCATCAGGCTAGAAACCAGGAGACTATGAGTTCTAGTCCCACCTTAGGCACAAAGCCAGCTGGGTGACTGTGGGCCAGTCACTCTCTCTCAGCCCTAGGAAGGAGGCAGTGGCTGAAAAACCTTGCCAAGAAAATTGCGGGGACTAGTCTAAGCAGTTACCGGGAGTCAAAACTGACTCAAAGGCACCCACCACCATAGTTGAACAGAACAGAAGTAAGAAAGGTTATAGTTTTCTTGTGATTTATGCCATGATAAATGAAGTTCTACATCCCAGATTTCCAAAATCCAGAACAGGCCCTGTCAGGTGCTGAAGTTATGTTTCCTGGTAATTTCAAATCCAAAATTTGCAAAATGTTAACCTGTTTTAAAGCAAGTGTGGGTAGCATGTGATCCATGCAGCATCTCTGCTAGGCTGATTAATTTTGCACCTTGAGTGCTGAAAATCAGCAATGTACTACATCCTGAGGAGGGAAACTTATTAATGCTGTGATTGTGGGTTTTAAAACTGGTTTAACAGAGTTAAAAACAATGTTTATTTTTTATTTTTAAAAATTCTCTGCAGGAAAAAACTGTGTGGTAATGCCCCACTCATGTAATAGCCACTGTGGTCTTTGTCTCCCATGTTCTAAGTGCACCTTTGCCTATCAAAGGTTGCCCACCTTTGCTTTAGAACCATAACATGTCTTCCATCAAGCTACAGTTTCCAACGATTTTTTTTACAATACTTCCTAACAGATTACAACAGCAGTGATCTAAAAACAGCTTGCAGAAAGCATGAACTTTACGTGAGCTTCCAAGACTTGGGATGGCAGGTATGTGTGTTGCTATCTCAATCAATATGCTCCTAAAACAGGATCTGGAATATTGATGCTAGTTCTTTTTAGCAGTTTTGCGGTGTGCATGTTCTGGAGAAGTACATGCAGGGAGAAAGGAGTTCTTGAATATCCTGCTCAGTGACATGTGTGTCATAATCTGAACTTGGATGGAAGAGCAACTTTTAGTGTATAGACTACAATAAAAATGCTTTTTCAATTGTTTTTCTAGAATATACCTAATACTTACCTTTTTTGTTCGTTTTTTTTTACTATATTTATAGCCCACCCCATTCCTGGTGGATTTTGGGCAGGGTCATTTTGGTTTGTCAGTGTTTAAATTTTAAAAATTCCTGTTACAAGTTGTCCATTCGCTTGTAAAATCCTCTGAATTTGGGTTCTGAGTGTCTTAAGATGCCTTGCATAGATCTTGCTAAAAATGGCTTCCATCCTTTTGGATTAAATTCTCTGCATTTCTGTAATTGAATCGTACCTTGCTAGTGCATGCAATAGTGTGTAGAAAAATGGTTCTAAGGAAGGAAGCCTTGTGCTTCTAGCTGTGGAGGCTTCCATATAAGGAAGTGGCTTATATTTATATGGAGGCTCTGTGTACATGTATTGTACAGTTATTTTATTTATTTATTATTCAAATTTAATTACTGCCCATCTCCCCCAAAAGAGGGACTCTTTTTGTTATAGAAACAAATGCACCTTCCATATCTGCAAAAAATGTCACCACCCCATTTTGTAGTCTACAAAGCCTCATAGTAGGTAGAACCAAAAAATGTGAGGGGTTTTTTTGTTTTGTTTTGCATATTCTGGGTTTGGGTAGATTTTGAAGGGTAAAATGAGGGCCTTAAGCTTGGAGATGCTTAAATCACTCTTTTAACCCCTTAAAAATCCTGAAACCCCTTTCCAGAACACACCTTGTTCCTGCCCACTTTAAGAGTGGATCCTTTGACATAGCACACGAAGCTGAAGTGATAAGAAACTGTGCAGCCTTGTTACAGACATTCACCATGTTTAAAGCCAATATTGTGTGCATGATTCCTGGGACACATAGAGAGGTGGTCCCTTTTTATAATGTCTAACTAGACAACCCATGACCCGCTGGGTCACTGTTTCAGGGATATTTCCTTACCAGATTCCAATGCCTTCAACAACGGCAGAGCTTCTACTGTAATGTACTGCCTTCATTGGAAAAGTTTTTAAAAATTCAGGGAGATGTATCTGCCTTGAAAGTAGCCAATGTTGAACTGTTTAGCACAGTCAAACATCAGAAGTTGACCACAGGAAATGTTTTATGACATTCTGTATTATGTCATAAAACATTTTGTGATAGTTTTTATGTAATAAAATGTTTTATAAAATTTGCCAAATTTCTATTCCATGGGAGTCATGGGTCCCGGATTTTGGATGCATTCTGTTAAGTTAACCCATTTGAGGTACCTTGGTTCAAAAATTGTTGGCCTATGATGCACCGTTTCGCCCAGTTAAAGATTACAAAGTATCAAACAGACATGAGAGTTTTAGTAGTATGTAGATAAGTCTGTAGCTTTCCATCAGGTGTATATTGGCTAGTCCAGTTTTAAGTTGTATAAATTTTCACTAAGACAGCTCCATTTCTACATGCCGAAATCAGTTAATGGTTAACTGTTACATACTAACCATATAGTTACATATTAAATAGTTCCAGCTGAATGTCCTAAAAATGCTTGGGTAATATTTTGTGGATTTGTTTCATCAACAGAAGCATTTGCTCTAAATGTAGTGCACTTCAGTTCAAAATGCATACCTTGAAACATTTTTTGAGAAATGGATTAAACTGTTAACATACAGCATTATTATTTAAGCAAGCGCAAACCCACCACAGCAGCGATGTTACTATGTGCGTGTTACATGTGCCATAAAAATGAATGTTAGGTAAATGCTTAGAGCATTATCCTTTCTGCATTTGATGCTAGGCATGCTAGATTTTCTGTACATGGGAGTGGCAGTTTTGGCGAATAAAAATTACAGGTAGTCCTCATTTAGCAACCGTTCAGTTACTACAGCGATGAAAAAGTAACTTTGTAACCAATCCTCACATTTACAACCTTTGCAGGTCTGTAAAGCAAAGGAAAGCTGAAGTAAGATCATAAGCATGGTTGTTGTTTGTTAGCAACTGTTTCACTTAACAACTGAGTTGCTGGTCCCAATTATGGTTGCTAAATGGGGACTACCTGAATATGAGAATACCATTCATAGGATTCGCAAGGAAGATTCAGCATTACTTTAATAATACACAAAAATCAGTATTTGAAGCAACAACCAAGATTTTCTTGAAATCAGTGTTTCTCTATGAATTTGTAGGATGTTATAAAGAATGGTTGGTATCTCTTCCATTTGCCTTTTATATTACATAAAGGCAACAAAATTGCAAGATAACTTCTCAAATATAAGGTATTAACTGGATCCATCTACCATTAATGTATGTTGTAATTTGACACAGTTGTGTGTATAATTAACCTGATTTGTTCTATTACATGTAATATTCTTGTTGTAAAGGATTGGATAATTGCACCAAAGGGTTATGCTGCAAACTACTGTGATGGAGAATGCTCGTTTCCTCTCAATGCTCATATGAATGCCACCAATCATGCCATTGTGCAAACTTTGGTGAGTATATATGTGTATATATTGCATGGCTCATAACTGTAATTATTATGAAGGATTTAAGCTTGCCTCTTTCCTCCTGAAACTACTGCATAACTGATTTCTCCAGCATGTCTGTTGGCTAAGACTTAAACTTGCATGACAGATAGGAAGATAATTTTGGCATTAATAAATTAATCCATCAGTGTTAAGAGCTGGGAAGGCTAGTGGGATGATAGAAAGCAGAGGGAGGCCTCAGTCTTAGATGGGCAAGTTTTGGTTTAATTAACTTTGTATGAAAATGTACAACTGTACCTAAATTTAAGGAGCTCAGTATAATGGTATAGGCTCCCACACTTGCAAAACTGAATGGCAGTCTGAGAGCACAGAATAGCTATGAAGACACAGAGGTAGTCTGATAGACATGCCCCAGTCTCAGCAGAAGGCTCAGATAAAACTGCAGTTTGAGAAGGACTGAGTTGAAATTACAGGCATACTATCAATTTCTTTAAACAGGTTCACCTAATGAATCCAGAGAATGTTCCCAAACCATGTTGTGCTCCTACAAAACTCAATGCAATTTCAGTTCTTTACTTTGATGACAATTCTAACGTCATTTTGAAAAAATACAGGAATATGGTGGTAAGAGCTTGTGGATGTCACTGACAGAAAGTTTCTTTACACGATGCTTCAAAAAGAAAATCTAATGCTTCTGGAATAGCATTTGTGCCTTAAGAAGGAATAATGAAAAGCAAGGAATTCTGTTACTACTTGCTAAGTATTTGCAAAGTAATGGCTTTTTGATCTTACAGTTTTAAGTAAGCCAGAGCAAGTTATAAAACGTGGATCCTGTTAATACAATGGGTGATCTGACAAAAGTCAGCCTGCTGTTTGAACTACATTTCAGTCTTCCTAAGCAAACATCTCTCAAATCTTGGTTAATATCACAAGAAGAAAACAGGAGTCTGTGCTAAGGAATAAAATGCTCAGTTTAAGTTGAAATTCCAGCCACGTAGAGGTTAACCAAGCTATCCTTGCTTACTTTTAAGGCATAGATACTGAATATGTGAGATCCTGGAAACTACTGCAAGAAAATGTCTTCTATTTAGATGAATTGCTTCATTTAAATTGCTTCATTTAGAAGCTAAAGACAACTTTTATACATTGTCCCTTCAAATGAAAAAACAACTGGTCATATACCTTGATGATCAGATTAGGGCAACCTTGGCTGAGCTACCATTTTGGGGGGTAGGGGGGTATTTTGGAGGCAAAATTATCATCAGTTAGGAAGATGCTTCTGTGTTAATTTCAAAGGCATTTTCTACAGTTATATCCTGTTGCTAATTCTAATCAAATTTCTTAATGTCTTGGCATAATCATGACCAAGTGTGCACATATACCCACAGTCTATTCTTTAGACAAAAAACATGTAACTCCAGTGGACATATGCAGGAACTGAGGAGTTTCAAACCATGTGCTTTTTAAATCTTTTGAGTTCCTAAAATAGGAAATAGAATGGATCACATCAAGTTTACTAAAGAAGAGACACTTACCTGATTTCTGTTTGGAATAATGTAAGATGACAAGATGGAAATGAAGCAAAGCCTCTGTCAGAACTGCTTTACATTTACTGGTAATAACGGGGCATATTCTTAGTTTGAGAAAAATACATTTAAATGGTATATGATACTTATTTCTGAGGTCAGATTCCACAGCAGTGCCCCAGCAAGATTTCAACAAAGTGCACTTCCCTTTGACTACTTTGCATTTTAAGAAGCTTTTTGTAAATAACTAAAGGTATAATTTATTGCAGTCATCAGATATATTAACTTTGATGTATTAGTAAGACCATGTTTTTTTAAAAAAATTTATTCAGAAATTGTTTGTGTAAACAATTGTACCACTTGATTTTGTACAAGAAACTCATGAGTTACAACTCAGTCAGTTCATGAGATTGTGCTTCTTTAGGTTTTTAAAATGAATAAAGGCTCCCTTTAAGGCAGAAATATGTGTTGATTTCTCTGCCAGGTGTGATTAGCCCTTTCAGTTAACTTCCATGTTTCATGAGGGTTTTTCCCTGTCTTGTTCTGGACAAATTTTCTGGCCTTCAAAAATGAAGGAGGAAGGACAAACTAGAGTACAAACACAGAGCATGTAGACATGGCTATGAAAATTGTCTATCTTCAACCACAGTTATGGCAATAGAGTCCTTCTGTATAGAACTGTATGTACAGACCCGTAACATTGCCCAGAAAAATGGCAATAAATGTACACATGCAAATTAGATCAAGAGTTAGTTGCTGTAGTTTGATCTTGTATCATTACTTGCACTAGAAATTCTTTGGCTTTAATTGTCTCTCTTAGGGCATACTAAATTGGAAATAGGATTGGATGGGGTTGGAGAAAATATTCAAACCTATGGATCATCTGGAAAAATTCTATAGGCAAGTTTGGTTTCTTTGTTACTATGGACCTGTGAAAAGAGAAGGTATTTCACAGAGTTTTAAAGTTTTACCTATTCATCGGTGAGCATGGATCCTAGCTAATCTGAATCTGTTATGTTGTAAATAGAAGACAATCCCCACCCAATAAAATCTGATTTATAAAGTACTGTCCGGAATTGAAATAAACATCAAGTCTATGTGGAGACAGCCACGTCATGCAGTTTATTCAAGTGGAGTGTTGGGCTTAGCTGAGAAGTATCATGGTCCAGTATCCAGGCATAGGCAGTACCATTAATTTTCATTGCACATCCTCGTGAGAGGAGACAACAATAGAAAGCAAATAGCCCGGGGTAGTTTCCTAAAGTGTTTGTGTCTTTGTGTGTTTTCCTTTAGAATTTTTTTTAATTTGGTTTCTGAAGGAAACATTTAAAAATAGTGATGCAACAGGTTAACAAATTGGGGCTAAAGTTTGCAAGTTTTATGCAGTTGATAATGCTCTACTGTGTTACCTGCAGTGAAACTAATCTGCCCTGATGTTAGCCTTTCTTCTTATTTTTGTTTCAAAAGGCAATTTACTTTTTCATCATAGGACAAGTGGAAATTCATTAATGCGACCAGTACCAAAAATATTGGTTCCCAATTTGAACAGCGACTTTTTGTTGTAATCTTCCCTCAAGGTTGGCAGAGTAGGTAATAGGAAACACAAACATATGCACAGACGATTCCACACTTTAGAACTTCCAGTTTCCTGCATGGCCACTATTGGAAATCCAGTAAAATTACCATGATTTAACTTCCGTGTTTACTGGACGCAGCTAAAGAAGCAGTAACCAAGCAGGTACATTTTTACAGTTCATCCTTTGCTTGTCCCAGAACAAAGTTATACAGTGTTTCGAGATCTCTGGCTCCTGTGTGTTCGCTTACTTTCTTACCACCACGGAAAAGCATGAGTGTTGGGTAGCCACGGACCTTCAGAAAGAGGAAAAAAAAAATTCAGAAAGCAACACCATCATTTTAATCTAATCCCTATATCCAGTATATGTTTATTAGCAGAGAAAACCCCCTCCTCCATTGCATTAAATGTGATCCTATACATGTCTAAGGCATACTTAAGTCAAGCTCAACCTCCGTTGTTTTCTTTGGCAACAATACAGTATGGAAATTGTTTGCCATGGCCCCCTTCTGGTTTTTTGTTTTTTTTTAATTTCCTAGTGTTCTCTATAGTCCTGGGGGTTTCCTAGGAGTCTCCCATCCATGTACTAACTAGGTCTGCCCTTGTTTGGGCTTTTCAGGATCTTCAGCATGTTGACCTTGTATAACGCACGTAGAAGCCCTTTAAATCCCAGCTTATGGCTATGACAATAAAGCAGTAGGAGTAAACTAGTGGCCACTAGCAATGTCAACGTTTAGTGCAAACTCTGGAATATCATCTACCCTTCTGCTTACAGAAAATCTGTTGCAGACGTCGCGTTCAATAGTGCAGTCTACTTCTGCTATCTTCACATCCATTGGTCCCGGAAAGTTCTTTTTTGAGAGGTTCTCCCATGTCGGAGCCAGGTTTTTACAGTGACCACACCTGAAATAATGAGTAAATTTTATTTCTGTTTTGAAGGTTAATGTAAGTAATGCTTTTTTTAAACAAGAAAACCAAAAAAAAAAACCCAGCTTGGGCATATCAGTATGACCTCTGTTAAGACACACAAGAACATTAAATACAGGTATAAATATGAAGCCTTTCAGAAAATCCAATTCATTATTCGAAAATCTACTTCATTATTCTTGCAAGAATCCCCACCCATTTCCCATGAGTTGAAATATGTATCTTCCCACCAGAGGTTCATAAATACATTCAATCACTTACTTTGAATCTGATAAGATAACTTCATTATGAAGGATTAAGGAGAAGTACTGCCTTTCTCCAGATTCAGGAGAACATGGCACAATCATGTTAATTTTGCAATGTGTCTCGGAAAACAGAAGTTTGGAGAGTTTCAAAATGCTTCTGAAACTCAAGGTCTAAGACAAGACACTGTTCCCTCTTCATGTTTGGGGAGGGAGAGGATCAATAGCAAGCCAAACTGTTTGGAAACCTGTATTTCATCATTTTCTGTTGCATTCTGTTGCAATGTGAAAGTAAGCTGCTCTAACAACCCTTTTGTTCTTTCAGATGCTATCATATAATATGTGAGTTAAGGATTGCCAAATCATTAAATATGGAAAGAACGTACTATTTAAACATAAACATTTCTAAGCTACTTTAAAGGAAGTAAGTTTTGCTGAATGGGATGAAAAAGGCATTACTCTCACCACTGACTGTAACTCTAAATTTTAAAATGGAGAAATAAAGCAACCATTCTATATGTAAAATGCTGTATATACAACTGCATGGCTAAAAGTTACAATATTATACGTAATTTCTCAGCAGCTCAAAAAGCAATTAAAAATGAAAAGAACATACAGTGGTGCTTAAAAGTTGGTGAAAAAAACTAAATATGTAGCTTTGGATCATTTTCCTCAATAAATAAATGAACAAATATAATGTTTTTGACTCATTTGTTTAATTGGTTTCTCTTTATTTAGTTTTAGGACTTGTGTGGATTACAGGTCACAATTTATGCAAAAATATTGAAAATTCAAAAGGGTGCACAAATTTTTAAGCACCACTGTACTTTGTGTATACTTACATTTTATACATTTAGTTTTATTTCAAAATCAAAGCATAAATACAGAAACTTCTAGGGAGATACTCTTTTAAGCTACTGGCTTGCCCTTAACTAGCTTGATAAATAAAAGATTGCATCCATAAACTAAAGTCAATTTTTTTGTGAAGTCGTGTTTGTAACACTGATTTCTTCATTTCTTTCCAGTACTTCCCTAAGTTATAAGTACAAGCAACAGAATTTCCTTTAAGGGGACCAGCCTACAGTTAGGACTAAACTTAGTTAGAAATACTTCAATCAATGCTATATACATTCTTATCTTTTTTTCGCAAACAGTTTATTGAGAATGGTATTATAAATCTGATTTATTTTCTATAAATTTCCCCATTTGAACCATTACATTGTGGATACAATCCAGTAAATGTTAAACACTTTTATGTACCTTGAGCTGAATTACAGCAACAGCTAAGCTATATACTACATTTGATCTTAGCCAAAAGGCCGAGAAACTGTTTTATGGTATCATATTTTATATTTTGTACCTTATAATGGCTGATGCCCAACTTTCTGATATGGTCATCTGACTAATCAATAAAGTTATTAAAAAAATCTAAGCTGTATAAATTCTGAATAGATTATGTCTACAATAAACAGCACTGGAATAAGCATATAAAATTATTATAATTCTCACAAAACAGATGTCCACAAACTGGCAGTTCTGAGTGAATTTAACATGTACATGATTAAACTCTCATGATATCTAACGTGAAGTGTTTATTCTGCTGTTCCATAATGTACATGTACATGACATCTGTTCCTTATCCCTTTCTCAGATAATAAAATTGTCCTTTTAAATATCCTTACTATATATACAGAGTGTGCATTACAGGGCATGGATTATACATACTGAAAGCTGCTAAGATAAGATGAACTTCTTATTCAACTTAGTGTTAATAGTTACTTAAACGGCAAAAGTAGACTTGGCTTCTTAAGCAAACATGTAACAGTTCATATGGAAGAGAAAAAGAAGTCAATCCATATACAATCAAGTATATATGTGTACACAATTTACTTGGCCAGGAATAGGATACCAGTTTTTGTGTAGAACACATTAGTGTAAAATTGCAGCTTTTTGTAGAAATAACTGCTTTCAAAGAAAGGCCGATATTTAGAGTACCTTTAAGACCTCTCTTATACTGGGAGTTTATTATTTTTGTGACATTCTGTTTTTAGACCACAGTTAGGAGGAAATGGAGCTATACAGTGTTTAGAATATAGCTTTCTCCTAAACAGCCATGAGCACTTAATGAATTATGTCTTATTTTCCTCTCAGGTGTGACCATCACCTGGAAATTAAAAAATCTGGCCCGGTTTCACGCCATCATAGCTTTATAGGTGAACGATATACCCTTCTACTTCCCAAAGTCCAGTATTTCTCTACCTATTTTAAGTTGTGCTACTATGAGGGATCAGATGGGAAGCCTCAGACAATATGAATATGAGCACAAATATTACAAATGTGCACAACAATGGTCAATTCTGCGTTAGAGTAAGATTCAAATAATTTTAACAGGTAAGGGTTCACATCCCATCATAATTAGCCATGAAGTCACTGAATTTTGAACAAATCTCAGACCAGATTACGGATTTATATTTAATCACTTGATGATTCAAGTATATGTGATTATTACAGAACTATCAATAAAGTTAAAGTCCATCAGAAGTAATATGTTGAATCCAGACATAATCAGAGGCAACCCAATAAAATCAATGTCATGATTAATTTAACTCCTACTGTTCCTCTACGAACAGACTATGTCTGGATTTAATCAGCATTTTTTTAGCAGAGTTAATTAAACATCTATCTGTACCCATTATCAAGCAATCAAAATTTACAAATGTACATGTGATTTTTTTATTTATTTTCTATCCCGCTTTTATTATTTTTATAAATGACTCAAGGCAGCGAACATACCTAATACTCCTTCCTCCTCCTATTTTCCCCACAACCTGTGAGGTGAGTTGGGCTGAGAGGGAGTGACTGGCCCAAGGTCACCCAGCTGGCTTCCATGCCTAAGGCAGGACTAGAACTCTCAGTCTCCTGGTTTCTAGCCTGTTGCCTTAACCACTAGACCAAATTAGCCTTCTAAATGCTCATAGTACAGACTGCATAGCTCTACACTCTCTTAACACTGAGACAGACTAAATCAAAACTGATACTTGCAAGGGAACAAATAATTATCTGGGTTGCATGCAGCTGGATAACGTAAGAAAACATTCTTAACACTATTTCAGGCAAAGTATGTTACAGGCAGTCTTGAGGTTCTCACAGTACTTCAACACTCAGGAAGTAAAAATTTCAACACTGAGGTTTATGAATGCAGGTGGAAGGAGTAACACAGTACTATTTGAGTAGATATAAAGCATCTTGAATACTAATTATAAATGAAAAAAGGAGTACTGGCTGAAGACCACATACAAACAATGCAGTGGCATCAGTTCAGAAAAGGCTACATCACACTTTTGATAAAATTAAATAGGTCTGCCTGATATCTTACATTGAACTGTAGCCACAAATTACTCATAGCTATCAAATTAAAATTGACTATGGATAACTTCAGTTCATCTCAAGGATTCCACTGATGTCATAAGAACAGGAAACAATTACCACATATAAAACTAGTCATTTATTCTAGATAAATGCTACATTTTCCAACTCCAGAAAATGAAGTAGGTAGATTAGTTGGTAACATACACTCCACAACAAAAAGAGAAATAAGTTAAATACTTGTAATATACATTTTATCTGAAAATTTACCATGGAGCATAAAACTTGATGAAAGTGATCCCGTTAGCCACTTCTTTATCAAAATCTTTTTCAGAGAGGGAAATAGCTTTGCCCTGTCAGAAGAAATAAAGGTCAGAGTCAAATGGCCTTATCTTAACTATAAGCCCTTTATTGTGGATATGCAACACTGGTAGCTCCAGGAACAGCATAATCCAAAGAGAAATGGAATGTTTTGGAGTTCTCTGGAACCTTCTGATTCCAGACTGACAAATTCTTTATTGCTAGTCAGAGTGATGCAAAATCTTTCCTGCTTTATACCCACTCCTATTAAACTGTGTGACAGGTAAGCAGATGTTGAAATGAACTTAAAGTTATGGAAATACTAATGAGCTGTCTTTTGTCCAGAAATCTCTGTTATCCCTTGAAAATCTAGTTTAATATAATACTAATTCATCTAATTCATGGTTCTTCTTTTAGTACCTCCTTGTTTATTGTAGTCCCATCTGCCCTGTCCATTTGTACCCTGTTACCTTGCTGGGTCACATATTAAGACAGAAAATACTTCTAAGTATCTCAACCTGGCAACAAAATATGATGTCACAAGGATAATTACTGAGTAAAAAAACCAGCAGGAAATTTAATTTGCTGCCATCCAACAGGAAGTAAACATCTTACATTTAACTATACAAATACCTAAATAAAATACATGAATTGCCAAATAAAGTGTGAACAATAAGAAACCAATCTGATTTTGCAAATACAGGCATATATTTGGAATTTGGCCTGGTTTAGAAAATAATTTTTAGTGAGAGAAAAAAAATCCCTTTAATTCAAGAACTTCCAAAGACCTACCTCTTCCTCAAGAGTTATTTCTCTAGGTGGTAAAGGTACTTCAGTGGGTTTAACATCATTTATGGCTTCCTTGGAGTCTTTTAACTGAGATTCGATATACTCTTTCAAAGAATCTAAATCTCTCTTTCCTTTGTATTGGTCAACCTAAAATCAAACCACAACTATTATTAGTTTAGAAAACATTTCCTAATCAACCATTTGAATATGATTATGTTAAATAGTTGAACCAGTCTGGTGTAGTGATTAAAGCACTGGGCTAGAAACCAGGAGACAAGGTGAGTTCTAGCCCCACCTTAGGCACAAAGCCAGCTGGGTGACCTTAGGCCAGTCACTCTCAGTTCTAGGAAAGAGGCAATGACAAACCACTTCCAAAAAACCTTGTCAAGAAAACTGCAGGGACTTGTCCAGGCAGTCCCTAAGAATCGGACACGATTGAATGGATTAAAAAAAAAGTTTAATAGTTACTGGAGGATACAAATAGCCAATAAATATATTATTTTGTCAGTGGCTTTGATTTAGCGGAATTCCCCAGCTTAATTATTAAAAAAATCTTGAAAATCTGAATGTGTTTAGACTATGATACCTTGCTGAACAACACTTGAGGGAGTCATACTGAAATCAGAGTTTGGTTTAATTAGGCCTAAACAGTAAAAGGTAAAGGTAAAAGTTTCCCTTGACATTAAGTCCAGTCGTGTCCAACTCTAGGGGGTGGTGCTCATCTCCGTTTCAAAGCCAAAGAGCTGGCGTTTGTCCGTAGACACCTCCGTGGTCATGTGGCCGGCAAGACTACATGGAACGCCGTTACCTGCCCGCCGAAGTGGTCCCTATTAATCTATTCACATTTGCATGTTTTCGAACTGCTAGGTTGGCAGGAGCTGGGACTAGCAACGGGAGCTCACCCCGTCACGCGGATTCGAACTGCCAACCTTCCGATCAGCAAGCTCAGCAGCTCAGCGGCTTAACCCGCAGCACCACCGTGTCCCCAGGCCTAAACAGACATTAGGCAAATCAAGGACAGAGTTTTAGAAAGAGGACTATTTTGACTGCAGTAATACATGGGCAAAAGGAAGAGTCTTGTACTTCTAAGCAAAGGAAAGAAGGAAAAGGAATCTGAAGTTGCAGAAGGAGAAGACCGTGCCAGAAAATAAAGCAAGTGGCTGAAACTAAAGAATACATTCCATAGGTAGAACAATCTTACTATTAGGCCTTTATGAGGAAAAGAATCTAAGAACTCATTATTCCAATAAGCCTTCTTTATTTATACCTTGTCTGAAGGCCATCATGACAGTCTTTTATCTTCTTGGTGAAATTCAGGATTCAGAAATGACTGTTTTTGTAAATTCAGCATAAATAAGATCAGATCTCTTACAACAGAGGATCCTTTGTTTGTCTAGGCTGCTTACACTTTATATGATTCAATCATACAAAGATTTAACTTCATCAACTAGATTGCCCTGTTTTCATAATCTCGTTTGAGATAGGCCTGAAGATAATCTAGTCCAAGCAATCATGTAAAAGTAAATCCCTAATTTCACAAAGAAGTCCAATTCATAATATTCTTACCTTTTCTCCACCTCTGAACCAAAGGAGTGTTGGATAACCTCGCACTTGATTTTCTGAGCAGATTTCATAATGCTGCGTGCAGTCCACCTAGGATTCAAGTTTTTTTTTTTTATCCACAAAGTCCAAGCAATAGTGTAAATATATACAGTAAGTGTACCCCCTAATAGATATTTTAAAGTGTTTAAACCCGTACACTCAACTGCACGAAAGGAACAACTGTTGAACTGATGTAAACTGAAGTGTATCATGCTAATCGATTATGTACGGACCTAACTTATTAGGAATGATGTTTAAATAAAATACATATTTCTATACCCATAGGCTCACATCTTCAAGCCACAAGGGGAAAAGGAAAAACTGCTGGCTAAGACTAGAATGAAGAAAAAAATATGTAAAACCAATACACTAATTAAACTGAGAACAGAATCAAAGAATAAACATGAGACTCAATGTTGAAGAAAGCATAAAGTCATGGATAACCTTTTAATAATTTCTGTAAGGATCATAAAAAGGCTTGCCAGACACCTAACAAAAAAGAGTTTCATGCATAGAAGGCCAGGAAAAAAGAGAGAGAGAGAGAGGGAGAGAGAGAGGGAGGGAGGGAGGGAGGGAGGGAGGGAGGGAGGACATCCAAGGAAATGAAAATAGCAAATGAGAGTAGAAATTTAGTAAACAGTGTAATATTTGATGAATGGAATGAAAAAAGGGGAAAAAACTATCAAAAGAAGGTAAATGATTGTGAAAAGAAATGGCTTATTTCAGATATTATGTCCAAACAGCTTAAAGAAACAAATGTCTCAGCACAAGGCTATACATTAAATGGAGCCATCTACCTCTTGCTCATGTTCTTTACCATTTTCAAACATACCATGTGACTAGATCTTTCTAAAACCTGAATATGGTCAAACAGAAGAAGCTACTAGGGTTAGGGTTAAGGTAAGTGTAACATTTAAATGTGCCAATAGAAAAATTAAATGAGCAAAAAGTTAAGACGTAATAGGTTTAAGCTGAGAATCACGCAGTCTGGAAAACAAACATCAGTGCAATCAGCATGGCATGAAGAATGGCTTTTGAAAAGAAAGCACACATTTTTAAAGCATTATAAAGAGAGAATAGACAGACCTCAGCTAGAGCAGTAATGTGAGCCAAGCAAGGCAAAGAAGAATCAGAGAGAATATGCCCCAAACTCAACTTGCAGAGAAGGCTGAAGAATGAAGTTGGGACTGAAAGAGAAAAAGAAGATGAAGATGATGATTTAAGGGGAAACAAAATAAATCCTGTCTTTTATACTGTACAATGAGTTTGAGATAATGAATGAGCCATCTTCAAAACAGAAACAGGCCTAGTTTAATGGAAAATAGACAAACTTTTGTGTTCAGAGGCAGCATATGACTAAAATTCATGCTTGGGGATTTTGCCTTCATGCAAAAGTTTAATTTTTCAGAAAATCTAGCTAGCCACAGTTGGAAACAGAATCCTGGATTAATGGGCATTTAGCTGGATTCAGCAGAAATTTACAGCTGCAATCGAAATTATTCACCCCCATTGCAAATCAGGTTGATTGCCAAAATGTACAGACTTTCAGCTGTTTGCAATGAACAAATCAAACAAAAGCAATTGAAATAGGTCAACACAATGAATGCTTCAAGTGGTGTCCCCAAATTCAACTGAAAATGCAACTTATCATGACTTCTCCAGTCTCAAAATTATTCAGCCCCTTCATGGCAAGCATCTTCAGTACTTAGTAGAGCAGCCTTTTGCTGTGATGACCTGCTGCAGACGAGATGCGTAGCCAGACACCAGCTTCTGGCAACATTCCTGGGGAATCTTAGCCCATTCCTCATGAGCAATGGCCTCCAGTTCAGTAATATTCTTGGGTTTACGTGCTGCAATTGCCTTCTTCAAATCCCACCAGATTTTCTCTATGGGGTTCAAGTCAGGTGATTGTGATGGCCACTGTAGAATCTTCCAGGACTTATTCTGCATCCAAGCCTTAGTGGAATTTGAGGTATGCTTAGGATCATTGTCCTGTTGGAAGGTCCAGTGACGCCCAAGCTTCAGCTTCCTTACAGATAGCATGACGTTTTCTCCTAGGATTTCCTGATACATCAATGAATCCATCTTGCCATCCTCACGCTGCAGGTTTCCAGTGCCAGAGGATGCAAAGCAGCCCCAGAGCATCACTGAGCCACCGCCATGCTTAACTGTAGGCAGAGTGTTCTTTTCAGCATATGCTTCATTCTTCTTCCTCCAGACATACCACTGATCCATCGGGCCGAACAGTTCCAGTTTTGTTTCATCGCTCCACAGAACAGAATCCCAAAACTTCTGTGGCTTATTTATATGATTCTGAACATATTGGAGCCGACTTTTCTTGTGCTTTTGGGTCAGTAGTGGTGTTTGTCTTGGAGTTCTAGCATGGAAACCATCTGTGTTTAGTACGCTGAAAAGAACACTCTGCCTACAGTTAAGCATGGTGGTGGCTCAGTGATGCTCTGGGGCTGCTTTGCATCCTCTAGCACTGGAAACCTGCAGCGTGTGGATGACAAGATGGATTCACTGAAGTACCAGGAATTCCTAAGAGAAAACATCATGCCATCTGTAAGGAAGCTGAAGCTTGGGCGTCACTGGACCTTCCAACAGGACAATGATCCCGAGCATACCTCAAATTCCACTAAGGTTTGGATACAGAAGAAGTCATGGAAGATTCTACAGTGGCCATCACAATCACCTGACCTGAACCCCATAGAAAATCTCTAGTGGGATTTGAGGAAGGTGGTTGCAGCACGCAAACCCAAGAATATTACTGAACTGGAGGCCATTGCTCATGAAGAATGGGCTAAGATTCCCCAGGAATGCTGCCAGAAGCTGGTGTCTGGCTACACATCTCGTCTGCAGCAGGTCATCACAGCAAAAGGCTGCTCTACTAAGTACTGAAGATGCTTGCCATGAAGGTGTTAAATAATTTTGAGACTGGAGAAGTCATGATAAGTTGCATTTTCAGTTGAATTTGGGGACACCACTTGAAGCATCTGTTGTGTTGACCTATTTCAATTGCTTTTGTTTAATTTGTTCATTGCAAACAGCTGAAAGTCTGTACATTTGACAATCAACCGGATTTGCAATGGGGGTTGAATAATTTCGATTGCAACTGTATGCTGGTTTTCGGTAATACAGGAGCTGTGATATAACATGCCTGGAAAGCATTGTCTAATGATAGCAAGTAAGGACTAAAAAGGAAATAGGATTACCAAAAGCAAACATACAATAAGTAAAAAGAGCTAAGAACAACACCCAAGGACAGTGAGAGGAAGCTGAAGGAAGCTGAAGTCCCATTAAAGGAAATACAGTATTTTTTTAAAAAAAATCATGATAGGCAAATCAATAACAATAAACTTCAGAAAATGAAGAAAAGGAATAAAAAGTGGAAAACTATGTCAAATGCTAAGGAACGATCAAGGAGCTGACAATAGTTCTTCTGATGTGACATGATTAAGATCATTAGAGACATTATACAAACCAAAAACTTTCCCAAGACAGGTTACAATCAATACATAAAAACCATGATAAAAACTGGTTTCTAAATATTTAAACTAAGAACAACAACTTAAGCTATTAGAGGAAACAATTAAACTAATAGCAGAAATTGAAACATAAAAAGTAAGATTAGCTGAAAGAGTAGGTAAACATTAAGTGTTTAATTTTAAGTTATAAGGCGTGTGGGAATAAAAAAGATCTTTGCTTCGGGCTTGAAAGTAATAAAATAGGTACCAGGTATGCCTTTCTGGGAAGTTGCAAGACAGCTCTGAGAATGCATGCATATTCTTAGCAGCTCCTCACCATACCTCAAGCTGGAGGGATGCAGAGAAGAATCTCCAGAGATGATTGCAGGGCTCAGTAGGAATATACAAAATGAGATACTGTGATCCCAAACTATGAAAGGCTTAACAAGTTTCTACCTGAAATGGGTCCAGAAATGAACTGAGGGAGAGTGAAATATTGGGATGATATAATGCCGAGTTCTAGTTATTTCTGCGGCTGCTATATTTTAAACTGCCTAATGTTTCCAGACAATCTTCAAGAACTCTGCCCAACTGAGATATTAACCATGGTATTCTTCTGCAGAGGGCATAAAGAACTGCCAAAGAGGTCCAGAAGAATCAACATTCCTTTTTATAAGGAGAATATCTAACTGCTTGGACCCCACTGTAATGAGGGACAAGGGCTGAGCAGACAGGTGACTGGCCAGTTTACTGTGTATTTTGTCAGCATTCGTCAGTGTTAATGGCAACTAACAAAACTAGCGATAGGAAGAATGGAACAGAAAAGTTAGTAGCGGAACAATCAAGGTTAAGATATGAACAACAAAACAATAGAATTTAAAGTGTGAATAAGAAAAAGGATGGTGAGAGCAAATCTTGAAGACAAGGAAAATGTTAAGCAAAAAATCATACATAGAGAAATAATTAAGAATAACTGCTAGAAGACAGAAAAAGTTAAACCAGGATACAAAGTCAGAAACATGAATAGGAAAAAGAAATGGTAGCAATTTATGAATTAAAATAAAAATAATCTTAACTTTGAAATTAGAGAAAAATGGGAAAAGAGGAACAAATAACCAGTAACTTTCATAAAAATAACTTTCATAAAAATGAAATGATCCACTCCATTTTTCACAGCAGGAGTGCCCTGAACCGTAAGAAAGCAGAAGCAAAATGGTTGAATTGCCAGCTGCAGCATTTATTTATTTATTTGAATTGGGATGCTGCCCAACGCTAGCTAACTCTGGGCAGCTAAAATTATTAACCATAGAAATTATGGTTTGTATCTGAGCAAAGCAGGGAGGAGAGAGAAATTAATTCATTTCTTTTAAAGGCAATCACTTCTCTGTTCCTAATGCTACTGATGAAAAGGGCAAATGGGATAGTTAGATCAAGCAAGTTAATACTTTTAATCCCACTGAACTCAATGGAACAAGTCCAGTTTTAATTGCATTGATTTCAATAAGTTTAAAGCTGCTGTCACCAGACTATGCTTCGGGACTCTTAATCTCCAAACAGCATGGCCGAAAGAGTGACTCAGCAAGAAGGAAAATAGATGGGGAGCAACATGAAACAAGAAAAAATGGCCAGCAGAGAAAAGTTTAAGCAAACACCAGCCCAAAATTGCATTTTATTTTTTTTTTAAAGGTAAACATTCATTTTTTTAAAAGGAGCTTCCTTACATATGCCTGAGAATTTTTTCTCAACTTTAACAGTGCACCCAATTGAATATTCAGACCAGCAGAACAGGGGGTTTTTTTTCCCCATCAGAAAGCCAACAATATGACCACACTCCTGTTTTTACAGTTAGATGAAGCTGTTCCAGTGCCTACATGCATATGCCTAAGATGAAAAGAAGAACTCTGTCATAAAAATAAGCTGCAGGGGCTGGCCTTTTTTTTCCTTTAAAATAACAAAGCCTAAGGTATGCCTGTCTTTGTACTAACTACTCATGAGCTTTCTCACAAAGGGTAAGAATTCCTCTAGGATAAGCTGTTTGTTAAAGTTACTTCTCAGGATCCCCAGAATTGATCTCAAGGGGTCCTCTGGACAAGTGAGAGGGGTTTCACTAACACACAAGGCTCCAGTAAATTCAGGAATTACAGTAGGTGAATAGCTTGCAAGAAAGATTCCAGAACAGGAATTGATAATGTTAATTGTGGTTTAAAGCAAACATTGTTCTTTTTTGTCAATGCAACTGCCACAGAGTAATTCATTTTCAACTGAACTGCCATGCCAATCAAACTTACCTTCCCAATCTTGACAGTCTCTGAATGTTCAAGGAACAGAGGCAACTGTTCCCAGGTAGGTGCCAATGCCTTGCAGTGGCCACACCAAGGGGCATAGAATTTGATGAAGTGATTGCCTTTAAAAGAAAAAAAGTGCTGCAGTAAACACACAAAACAGAGTTTACTCATCTATTTAGTTATTAGGTCTTTATGCAGCAAACTTCAAGAGGAGGCAAATCTTTGCTTTATACCATACAGTATTTAGTTTTCTGTTTCCAAAGAATGGCATGTTTATTTCCTGTATTACACAGCATTCTTTTAGCTTTATACTTAATACTTCTAACCATCTACTCTAGATTTCTCCATTCTAACAATTCACTAAAAGGAGAATACTTGTTTGAAAGTAATCTTGCCAGATCTGCAGCTTATAAGGTTATCTATCTTTTCAAAGTTCTCCGTCAAGTTTCCTCATATAGCAGGAATTAACACTTCCTAATGTAGCTTAGTTCTAAAACTTTTCATCAGACTTACAGTTACATTCTTCCTGAAATCTTATAGATCTACTTGGATAGATGACAGCAGCAATTGCTGATGAATTCTCAATGGAGGAAGGTACTGGAGATAAAATCTTTTCCAACCTTGTTGCAATTATTGTATTATCATCAGGCCTTCATTGGACCATAAGATAGTAGTCTCTGCCTTCAATGTTCATTACAGGTAGTCCTTGTTTAATGACCACAATTGGGACTGGCAACTTGGTTGTTAAGCAAAGCAGTTGCTAAGTGAAACTGTGACTGTGCTTATATCTTACTTCAGCTTTCCTTTGCTTTACAGACCTGTGAAGGTCGTAAATGCGAGAACTGGTTTTAAAGTTACTTTTTCATCACCATTTGTAACTGTAAATGGTCACTAAATGAGGCAGTTGCTATACCTGTACTGAATACCTGGCTTCAGATAATACAAGGTAATTAGGTATGTCTTGTTTATTTAACAAAATGAAGTTGCAGTGTGCCTGGAGCTTTCATATCTTGCCATTCTCCTCCTCTTTGTGAGGAAAACTCAGTTCTCAAGTTCTCACTGCCAGCTTAGAAAACATGCATTTTATCTTACCAAAAGCAAAGCTGGTCCCTTCTTGGGGTTTGAGACTCCCTTGTTTAAACAGCCACAATTAACATTATTTTATTTTTTTTATCCTACCTTTATTTTATAACATTAGCCTTTTATGGCTTAGGCAACTTGTTAAAGCAGCTTTCTCCAACCTGATGCCCTCCGCTGGCCATGCTGTTTAGGAGTTATTTACTGTATTTATCAGAATTGTATTTTGCCTTTCATTCAGAAGCTCAAAATTTATATGCAGTGTTCCCTCCTCCTATTTTTTCCCAGAGTGCCATCCTATGAGGTAGACTGGGCTGAGAGAGAGACTGCCCCAAATCATCCAGTGAGTTTCCATGACTGTGGGTGGACTAGAACCTGGGTCTCTTCACTCCCAGTCTAGCACCTTAACCCCCGCACTATACTGGTTCTCTTAAGTGAACTGGGATTATGTAAATGGTAGTGCCAGGGTAGGTTAAGTTATGCCAAACCATGTTAATTGAATTTGGACACCTCTGATCTCTTCCTCACAATCATTAGCAGCCTCAGCTCATCATCCCCATCATAAGCCATGGGGAGACATTTGTTTACAATACCAGAAAATCAACCAGAAGCTTATTCCTAGTGTTGTTGAGCTGTTGGAACTCTTCCCATGCCCAGAGTACTTCCACCCTTGCTCTCTGAGAGCAAAGACTGGGTCAGTGGTGTCTGCAGGCTCTCCTGCTGTAAGTTCTGCTCTTTGGTGGGGGGGGGGGGGTTGACACTGAGATGCACATAGAAGAGGGACAGAGCTTGCACTGCAATGCATCCCTTGCCCTCCTGCTGTTCTGGGTGCTTTCTGAGTTTGAGGCAGAGAGAGTGAGACCCTGGTTCATTCCATCCGATCCATCATTCTTGCCATCTTTTATCCTCCTTTTCTTGGTTTTATTGTAATTTCTTTATTTTAATTGTTGTGAGCTGCCCAGAGTCTTTGGGCGTCAGGGGGCATACATTTAATAAAGTAGAAAGCCCTTCAGAATACCTATGCCATTCACCCCGCAGAATAGCCAGCTGTAGCTTCCACTCCAGCCTGAAGCTGAGAAAGGAGTAGGATTCATCACCACTACTGTATTGAGCTTAAACTAAACCAAAGGTCAGCACAACTCATGGAATATAACAGTCTTTGGCAGAAAATAATGGAACAACTGCTACAATCAGAGTGTTGATTAGATTGTGGAAGGCCTATGTCGAATCACTGGCAGCTCCAAATTTTTTCATTATGAGATCCTATAAATCAACACTTCCTCTAAAATAAAACATTGAAAAGAATGTTCAGTATCAATAATCACATCACCTTCCGCTACATGCTCCTTGAAATTAGCTGCTGAGAGTTCATAAAGGCCTTGCTTTGCATCAGATGCTTTTGGTGGCTCCAGTTTAGGTTCTTGCTCCTTATATATAGCAACACCAAGAAAAAGAACACACACACAGAACAGCATGATTAAACCTCAAAAATACAGAGTTAGTTATATTGCTATCTACAGAGTAAAACTGTAACAGCTATCCATGTTAACTACAAACATGACAATTATTCAATGTGGGGGGTTAAAAGTCAAGTTTTAGTAAATTATCTTATTATAAACATATTCATACATACTAGCTAACCAAATTTAACTTCTTTATGAGTGAGTATGTAGTATCTTTATATATTTTTGTGTATGTTTGTATCTCCCCCAACAGAAACTCAAAAACTTTGGCATGATTGTAAGGGAAGAAATTCCCTTTCCCTACAGCATCTTTCCACAAACAGATGTCCTGGGACCACATCACACAGAATTCCCTGTCCAGCTTGGACAAGCACAGCTACAGGCAGTGAGATTGGGGAAATCTTCCCTAAATTAAAACCTAGAAACAGCCATATTTCAAGAAAAATGAAGAAAAGCTGACAGTAGGAAAAGGCTCCTCTGAGGAGTAGTTTCTTCATGCATACATAAAAGTAATTTGTCTTTCGTCCAGTAAAGAAAACAATGGTCAAATTTTATTTATTTCAATTTCTAAGCCCTCACCCCTGCCAATGGCTCAAAAAAAAATAATGCTATTCGTGTTCCCCTATTGTTTCCCTTCAGTTTTAGCAGCATTGTACTTTTTAAATTTCAGATATAGTAAGTGGTATCAATGTATGTTGTCACACATAAAAACAACAAACCCTGTGTTTGGTTTCCCTTGAATTTTAGCCAAACCAATCCCTCCTTCAATATTCTTCTCACATCTCCATAAAGATAAGATTCCTGGGCTCTTAAAATTCTGCTACAGAAATGTAAACACGGCTCTACTGGCACCCTTTAACAATTCAAATGTATATTGTCTCCTGAATAAGGACTGTTTCTGATTACGTACAGCAGATGCCTCTTTTAATGTCTTCAACATCCAGTTCTCTAGTGACTGATAGTCTCTAGGTCCCTGATATTTTGCAACTTCTTGGTCTGGTCTAAGTAGTTTTAGACTGCAATGCAAGACAATAAGGAAAATAGGTTCATAGTCATTTAAACTTGAAACATTTTTAAAACAATCATCACATTATATCAGATCTCAAAAAACATTCCTCACAATGCTTTCTTAATACTAATTTTAAAATTTCCATTGATTTCAGTAGCATGGCACAGCCTTGAAGTTTCCAAATTTAAACTTCTGCCATTGTTCTGTACTTTCAAAAGCTCTTTGAAAGTGAAGACAAAGGCCAAGTTAACTCTCATGGAGGTACCATCAATAAACTTTCTTTGCCCCTAAAACATATAGTTTATATACTTCTGTTCTAAACAAAGCTACTAAATGAACTAATTGTTCAGGTTTCTAGTCTGTAGGGAAAATTATGGTTGCCTATGATGTTATTAAAGTATCTGCATTCCTCTTTCTTCCCAGACTTCAGATCAGTTTTGCATTTCCTTTAAAGTGTTTGTTTCTTTCTTTAAAAATGTAAAAAAAATGGGAATAGAGTGCCTGAAAAAACATGGCAGATACCAGATCTGCTCTGGTATTTGGCTTGCAAGGTGGCCAAACTGGAAGCTAAGCTGTTAACTCCCTAAGTGAAAAACTCACTACCACTGCAATTAGGAAATTATATGCCACCACTCTTACATTAACAATTATAAAAATAATAATTTTTTAAAAATTAAAAAACATCTCAAGAACTAAGTGTGATCTGCCACTAGATATCAAGTGAAATCCTTGTACCTGTGGTTTGCTAATAAAATCATGGATAATTTACTATAAATGCAGAAAGAATGGAAAACATCTGATGTCACTAAATGCAGTCTGGCCAGGATGAGCTTATGAAAGTCCCAAAAAAGAGGGGGACTCTTCAGAGAGGAATTACCTCTGCTCTAACCCGAACAGTAAGCCCCTGCTAAGAACCTTAGATGGATCTTTGGAATTACACCCTAAACTTCCTGGCTTCCCACTATTTTGTTTTTGATTTAGCAGTAAACAGTATCTTAATGTAAGAAAATGGTTAATACTTTTTTTATCCAAGTCTATTAGAGCAATTCATCTACTTTCTGTTAGCTATAAAACTGTTGTGGTATATTTGCACAGCTGTGCTTATCCAGGTAGAAACACACTTGTTTACAATACTCTGTAATATAATCTAGGACTAGTAATGAAAATATTGCATGCTCATCTTATATTGCCATACTGCTTTTATGCCCATGAACAAAATAATTAAAGCAACAGATATTATGAACTTTTAAAAGCTACTCTTCTTTCACTGCTGCATAAGCTATTGCTACTTAAATGGTATATTCACAGAAGGGAAAGGAATTAATAAATATAGAATGTAATGTATTTACAAAACAAATAACCAAAGGCTCTCCTCAAATGGGTAAGAGTTGAGGGAGAACACATAAAGTCATTATTATTCTTTTATACATACGTTGGGTATCCCCTGACACCAAATTCAGAACACAATGGAGTATCTGTAGTGCAATCCACCTTTACAACATAGACCTGTGGATTATCCATGTTGTTGTACTTTTCTGCAAGTTCATTCCAAGTTGGCTGGAGACGCTGGCAATGCCCACACCTGGAATTTTTGAAAAAATATTCTGGTGAAAAGGTTGTTAATAATTCTTAATCTACTATTCTATATTATTGAAATTAGCGACATGAGGAATTCTATATATATTTGACTTGTATTTTCTCTCCCATACCTTGTATTTTATAATTGACTGGAAGGCAGGCCCAAGTTCATTTTCAGCCTGTATTTTTAAAATTGTATTCTTTAAAATCCTTTGGTTCCTTTGAAGTTTAGCAGGAATTTTTTTAATATAGGGACAATAAAGGCACAGAAGATTCTCTAGATTATAGTTTTTCTTTAATTGCTAATGTTACATTAGTTGATAAACTAGATGTGACAAACCAGTTTATTAGGATAAAAGTGACAGAGTTTCTTTTATATCTATTTCTGGGGTAAATATAGTATAAAATCTTACTGTACTGATCACTGATAGAATGTCTGTACTTTAAAATCTCATTGCCACCATCAAAAAAATGCTAAGCTTCTTTGGGATTATCTCTTCTCTTCAGCCTTTTCTTGGTAGCACTAGACACTGGGGAGGAAGGTGCTATATTCTGTCTCTCATTTATTCACAGGATCATTTAGTTTTGAACAGTTAGCATGTCACTTAACAATAATGTTGCCTGGACAGATAGTATATGAAAAATTGTTTCCCTTTAATCAAGATCTCCATCTTTAATTACAAAATATGTGTTTTGTCTGTCCTAAGATTGTTACAGGTATGTTGTGTTGTCTATGTATCAGTTACTCTCTTTCTTTTCCTCTTTTTACTTTGTCCCCTGCTTCCCCCAACAGTTCTTTTAACATTTTGACTTATAAAGAAATAGCAGTTAACTCTTTCGGTTCTACCAGAGCAACAAACCATTTCATCAAAAGCTTTATTTGTTGTGAGTTGAAAGCTCCATTAAAATGGAGGAGAAAGCAAGATTCTGGGCCACTTCTAAATTGCCTCTCCTATAGAGAAGCACTGGGATAATTTTTAATTTTTTTTCTCCACAGCCCCCAACTTGATCCATCCCATTTCCAAGCTCAATCTTTATTTTGCTGGCTTCTACCCTCACATCAAATTTGGTTCTATTCTATTTGATTTTCAGAGTTGTTGTGTTGACTGACCAACAGAGTCCCAACCGCCTTTACATAGGGCAAAGCCTTTCAGAACTTCAGAGAAATGTTTAAAAGAGTGACTTGAATACATAATACGTAAGAAATTATCAGCAGCTCTCTTTCCATTTACAAAAACCTCCCTGTTGATTGTTTAAAGTCAAAGACTTTGGGCACTGGTAACCAGACAATAGCTATTCTGGTTCAATATGGCATTCCTGTTAAACCAATGAAAAACCAGGAACAGTTCTGGAATTCTGCAAATCTGACAGAACTTTAAGAAAAGCTCAGCAGTGGCTCTTATGAAACACCACAGGTCCATCCCCATTCTTTGAAGTTCCTAGAACCTCACATTTCAATTTAATAGCTAAATATAATTAGTAGTATGTTATCTTGAACTTTCTCCGCTTTTATTAAGATACATGAAATAGGCTTTCCCTTTTTATTCTAGTTCAATCTATGCCTTTCTTAGTAAACTAATATGAAGAAGTAAACTTTATAAGGCGAGGTGGGGGGGACAACCATGGAGATCAAATGAGAAAGACGATTTCATGAGATTAATTATTCTGGAACAGAACTGAAGGATGATAGTAATAATGAAGATAAAGAAAATCCTACAAAGGAAATAGATTCTGGGTATTTTGATTGGTGAACATGGCACTATTTGAAAATAAATGCAGACTAACGCATCTGTAACTGATAGCTATCTAGCTTGTATGAGGAACCTGCCTCTGGGAAATTGATTCCACTGTCCAACTGCCCTTAGTGTTAGAAAATGTTCCCTAAAACTCAATAGGAATTGACTTTCCTAGAAACTTAAATCCATAATTCTATTTCCTGCCCTTTGGAACAACAGAAATCAAGTGTTGACTTTCTTCGGTATAACAGAACTCTTGTTTTGAAGAATGGTATACAAACACATGAATGCACACACACACATCCTCCCTCCTTTTCCGGTACTTGAAGAGTTCTATCATATCACGGATTTGTCTCATCCCTAGGATAAGCATTCCCAGTTCCTTCACAGGACTTAATTTTTAACCCTCTGATCACTCTTGCTGCCCTTCTCTGAACCTGTTGTAGTTTCTCTGAATCCTTCTTAAAATGTGCCCAGAACTGGACACAATATTCAAGGTGGAATCTGACAAATGCAAAATGGTGTAATTATTTTCCATGATTTGGCAACAATATTTGTGTTGGAACCTGAAATTGCATGTATTATTTCAGCCACATCATACTGTTGACTCATATTCAGTTTGTAATCAATTACTGTTGAAAACCCTTTCCCACAAGTAATATTGCCAAGATAGGTATCTGTCTTGTATCTGAGCATTTGCTTTTTGTTTCCTAAGAGAATTCTCCATTTGTCTCTGCTAAATTTAATTTGATTATTTTCTTCACATTTTTCTAAGCAATATTTTGCATGGATGTGTCCACATAAAACATTGGTAGTCCAACTCAATTGGAAAGAGACTTTAACTTCCCTATTGACCTCAGATCGTTGTGAGCTTTCACTTTTCATTTTTTCTCCTCACTGGAACTATCTGTAATTACACTTGTGCTTATAGTATCCCTCCTTCCCTCCCTCCCTCCTTTCTTTTTCTTTCTTTCTCTTTTAGAAACACTGACCAATGTTTAGCTTCTTTTCCATCAGAGATTTCTTACTATGGAATTCTATTTATCATTAATTGAAGTTTATTAACACCTACTTTCATAAAGTCTAAGATGCATGCTTGAGTATACCCAGGTTTAGTTGAAAACAAGAATTTCAGCATGACTTACTTATTTTCTCCAAAAATTCTATCTCCACATCATTAGCCAAGTCTTCTCTATAGATTACATCAAGACACAAAAAACTGCTCTTCTTGTGCCTTCCTCACAATCATGAAAAAGAAAATTGTCCACGGGAGAGGTCAGAATTCACTGACCTTGCAAGCTTTATCTTCGAACAGATGTGGGGAAGATTAAATCCTATCACTAATACATTACATTTGTTTAAAAAAGCAGTTTTAATAGCAACCAAGTTATGGAATGGAGTCAAAGCAAAACTTCAGGAATGGTACAAAAAGACTGTGATTTCACATGGGAAAAATGACACTTAGCAGAGAAAGGTCTAATGGAATAATATGCTATGCTTCATTCAGTGGAAGCAATTTCTGCTGGTAGAACAGCAGGGGAGACAATGATTTCCTCTTCCACTGTAACCTGCCATGAATTCGAAAATCTGCTCTAGAGGGTCCTCCCAATTTCCACAGCAGATTTTGAAGTCACGCAGAGGGGTTGCAGGGGGCACAAAAGCAAAAGAAAGCTTTGCTGACTTCTGTTTGCACAGAATGGAATCCAGCCTATATGGCAGACATTTCTCCTTTGCAGGAATATGCATCATGCAATTACAACAGTGTTAAATAAAGTGCACACATACACACTCATTGTGGTTTAACTCAAGTTTCCTATTTTATTGATGTGGAAATTTGACCAAGTCTTGAATAGGTTATTTCTTTGATAGAATCTAAAAATTATTTTGATCTGCACATTTTATCCCCCTAAGCCTTGAATTATTTCATTCACCATTCTCAGTTCCTAAAAGGCACTGCTGATGTTTTAGACTACTTTATAAACGAGGCCATCAGTGCTGGGAACTGAGCAGAAATATTGTCAAACCAAATTTATACATACTATCCCTCTACCGCTCTATTTTATTCCATGAAAATGCAATAGCCTTATAAATGGTAGAATCCTGGAACTCTTGCAAAGTGTAGATCTCAGAGCTTCCCTGGTCATTAGAATGACTTAGCTGTGTCAAGAAGAAAATCTAGGACACTCGAGTAGCAATTAGACAGTTATGGGTAAGCCTGTCACTGAAATGTTATGTCTCATATGCCAAAATGCTTCAGGCCAGCTCTTTGAATTATACTTGTGTCTGTATCAATGGCATTACAAATAAATGTTTCTATAGCCATTTCTATCCACTTTCCTATCTGAGCTATGAAAACCTAACAAAATCACAGACACAATGCTGTGCTGATTTTGGTTTAGAAACTTAGGAAATACGAAGATCCTATTTTTAGGAATTCCTATGGATGGAGTTTATACTTTCAAAATAAAATGCTAGCTATACAATTCATAAAACCTGTATTAACTTACAGCAACTTTGCAAGGACCAGAGCAGATAGAACAGAAGTTTGCAGACCACAGGCAAAGAGTTCCACTTCTTTCTTCTCCATCCTGAAAGCCCTATGTCCTTCTCTGTTTCTCACTTCTGAAATCTTCCCCGTATTATGGGGGAAGGATCATGAGGGTTACCCTAACCCCAAATCTCACAAGCATCTGTGTCCCAGACCTCAATCTCCTATCCAGGCTTCTATAAAGGAGATCCTATAAAGTCTGAACTCCTACAAACTGTTAGGAGTTCAAGCCAATCAATTCAACCTATTCCATTTTCATTTTTGCAACTGACCCCTTCAATATTTTGTAGGTCCTGGGAAGTTGTCAAGAAAATGTCTTTGTTAGACTCTATTTTCCCCCTTTTAGTTGACAAGCTGATATATTTCAATATACTTGGTTTTTTTCTTATTTTAGAGTGGCCTGACTCACTTCCAAACCAATAAACACTGTGCCATCCAAGCTGAGTAGTATTTATATACTATTGACTCTTTCCTTTCCCAAGTTTCTTTTGTTCACCTCAAAGCAATTTTGGATAGAGCAGACTTCATATTATGGTTACCCCATTAGAGCAAGTACTGTCCCCAAAGCCCAATTTGCAAATATTTACCATGTGCCTCAACAAATTGCATTGCCATGTCACCTCCTATTTCCCCAGCAGTCCTTGGAAATAAAAACAAACAAATGAGCAGTGTGCTCTGAGTCACATCTTTTGACTCCTCCTACAAACAGGCACAGCTGAAAAATATGGTTGGTTCTGTCCATGGTTCATTTAATGTGTTGTCTGAGCCATAGAGTCTGTCTTGTTCCCTTTGGAAAAAGTCAGAAAAAGAAGCCAAGAACAAACTGATGGGGATCACAGGACTGGCTGGATGCTTTATTTAGTAAGATTTTCCATCTATTTTTCCATCTTTAAATTAACTTTGAGGTGGAAACATAGAGGATATCATATAAAATCCATTAAAACTAACAAAAGAATTGCAACTTACAAACAATTCTCAAACAGGTCACAAAATCAATGTTGGCTACTAGAATTGGTTCCTAGAAAATCTAAGCCTCCTTGATCAACATTTAAATTAGGATTGCAACTCAAAGTCAGCAAAATACTTTGTATATACTGTACTGTCTTTCTTGCTCTAAGACAAATTTAGGAAAAGAGACAAACACATAATTAGTTGTCTGCACTTACTGGAAAAGTTACAGCTGTCTTTAGAGAGAATAGCATGCAAATGACTTTTGCATGGAGATCCTCTCCTTGTGGCTTCTCAAGTAACTAATATTGCATTTTGGTTATATTCCTAAACAAGTAATTCCACATATTGATCTAGAAATGAAGTTCTATCAAACACCAACTCAAATTTAATGTGGGGAGGTAAGAGGTGGGAGAGAGAGACATATGGTCACATGTACTTCAACCTACACATTACTTTTGAAAACAGGTTCAAGATTTTGGGGGCAGAGGAGGACAGATTAATGTTTCTGCTTTCAAGGAATATGTCCATTGAAGATTCTTCTGTGACAATGGGCACTATCACCTCTTTGAAGATATGGGAAAGCATCTTAATCCCTATATAGGTAGTACTTGTTGAACAACTGCTCATTCAGTGATTGTTCAAAATTACGATGGCACTGAACAAGGAGGACTTATGACCGTTCCTCGTAGTTGCAGCCATTGCAGCATTTCCACGGTAACATGATTGCAATTTGGGTACTGACAACCAGCTCGCAATTGTGACAGTTGTAGCGTCCTGAGACCACATGATCACTTGATCACTTGCTTCATGCAAGATGGGCAGTGACGAAATCTGAAATACAAATAAATATATAAATCACCAACCAAAGTCAATGGGGAAGCCAGCAGGAAGTTACAAATGGTGATCATGTGACGAGGCGCTGCAACTGCATGGGATTTGCCTAATGACAGCAACTGGGACTGCCGCAACGGCTGTTGTAAGTTGGCGCGGTCACGTGTTGTGCTTTATGGCTGTGTCACTTAGCGACAGAGCTGCTGGTCCCAATTTATTTATTTAATTTATACGCCACCCATCTCACTATCTAAGTGACTCTGAGTGGCTTACAATTACTGTTGTTAAGCGAGGACTACCTGTATGTCATTCACACTGTTGAAGCCTAATGATATAAGAGCCTGCTGGATAAACCAAAGGCTTAAGCATCCTAGTATTCTGTTCCCAAATTGGCCAACCAGGTACCTACAAACAGGATGCAAATGTAATGCTATTTAAGATGAGACCATACGTATCATTTCAAATTTTCCCCATCAGAGTTTTTCGCAATGTAAAAGTTAATTTTTTATCTGGCTTTGCTTCATCTAGACTTCATGCCCACTCCAAAATTGTAACAGAGGTTAGCAAGCTCTCCTTTCCACATATGACCTTGAAAAAGCAGGGCAGTGGGAGTCAGCCATTCTTACAAAACGAAGATGTGTCAGATCCAGCTGAAGCCGGTCTTATCAGTGCTTTTGGTTCTCTGCCCAGGAAGGAACAAGACAATATAATACATAAGCTGGAAAATCTTAAGAAAACCTTACTGGTCACTATTGCTACAGCAGAACTACTTATTGATCTTGTATCTCCAATTACTGACACAAATTGCCATTATTCGGTGGACAATGAAATGGATGGAAATTGCCACCCAACTAACAATTGTTGCAGCCTTTATGGGATGAATGAGGAGCCTGCTGGAGAGTGCCAGACCTTGCTAACTATTGAGGAGGAAGTATATGGGGATGGTTGCTATAGACCACTCCTCCCACACTTGGACTGTTTTAGATTCTTCACCACTTGGATTCTTTATTTTTACTTCTATTTATATTATTTTTTACTGTATTTTACTCTTTGTATTTATCGTGATGATATTAATCGATAGTTGTAAACCGCCCAGAGTCCTCCAACGGGAGGAGATGGACGGGGATAAATTAGATAAATAAATAAATAAACAAATAAAATTTCCCATATCATAGACAAATGCTGAACAATGCTCTTTGGATCTTAGACCTTTTCCACATGATGGCCTTTTATTACACCCTTTGGAACCTACTAGTCGTCTTCCCCAAAGTTTAGATCTGGATACTGCTATTGGAAGTTCTAAAACCATCCAACTGGAAGCTACCCCCTAAACTCAGGTGGTGTTACAACAGGCAACACTAGATAAAACTCCAGCTCTGGCCCCATTCCAGAAGAAAGACGCTGTATCTAGAGCTAATGCACGATAGTACCCTCAGACTCTAAATGACTCTATCCCACAGAAGGGGGCATCTCTATCCTCTCCTGGAATGTTGCAGGCTGGAAAGCAAAGACATCAGATGTTTCATTTATGGAATATATTTCTTCTTTCGATATTCTTTTGTTTCAAGAAACAGGGGCTATGGAGGATCTATTACTACCTGGATATATTCCCTTTACTTGGAATGCAATTCCCAGTACAAGAAAAGTAGACCATCAGGTGGCTTGAGTTCTATGGTTTCTGTTAAACTCAATGTCCCAGTATTTATGCTGGAGTCTTGCTCAAAGGTGGCTCTAGCCCTCATACTCAGATTTAAATTTTACACTGTACTATTTATTAATGTATATTTCCCCCCATTTGTGGGCATAGGGAAATAAATAATGCCTACGTAAATTTGCTATCATGTCAATACCCAGACTCTACCATAATAATAGCTGGTGATTTTAATGCATGTATTGGCCAATCTGATGCCTCTCTGCAAACTCATTTTAAGTGGCCAATGCCCCCTAACACGGATGTGGGCTATTTATCACCCAATCTAAAGACCAAAAATGTAATATTGCAGGATTTTCGTCTGCCTCAATTCTGGACAGTTTAGATCTAGTTATACTTAATGGCACTGTCAAGGGTGACATAAAAGGGGAGTTTACGTTCTGCCGCCCAAACAGGGCCAGTGTGGTTGATTATATTATGATTTCCTGGAACTTTGTATGTCATATAGCTTACTTTTATATTGGAACTCACCCTGATAGTGCCACTTTCCACTAATTTGTCTTTCTGATTCTAAAACAAATCTCAAATCATTAGAAGTAGCCCACTGCCCCATTACATTACAATGAAGGGGCAAGTACAAAAATAAATGATCTCAAGATTTGGCTAAAATTATGTCTGGAATTTTGACCTCAGAGGCCCTGCTTCAAATGCATATCCAGATTTGCTCATCTGATTCATATGAACAAGTAATATCACTGTATCAATCAATTACTGTTAATCTTCAAGCCCCCCAATAGGATTTACAACAGCTAATTGTGTTTATGCACATAAAAAATTTAAATCTTGGTATGATAATCACTGCATTAAAGCTAAAAAGGCTCTCTTAAACGCAATAACTTCCTTTCACCAGGAAAATTCTGCAAATGCCTCAAAATTACTTACGATTAAAAAAAATTAAAGAAATGGCAGGCTATAAGAGAGAATTGGAGTAATGTAATTTTAGCAGCAAAGCTCAAGAATTCCACTTGGTTCTGGTGTTTAATAAATCAGTCTCTTACAGATAGACATTTTGGCCCTATTATACAAATATCTGCAGATAAATGGATCATTTTAATAACATCTTTAAAAGGGAATCTGCTGTAATCTCAGATGTGATTCCCTCTTGCAATGACCTCCCAGATTGGCCACCAGCATCCACAGCTGAGGTTAAAGATCTTATTGTCCAACTAAAACCAGGTAAAGCATCTGGAGGTGATTTTTATCCCCCCAGAATAAATAAGGGAAAATAAAGACCGAGGGGCCCAGTTTTGGCCACCTTATTTATACACATTAATAACACAGGACAATTTCCATCTGACTGGAATCAGGCCACCGTTGTACTGATATACCAAAATAAAGGAAATAGACGCGACCCTACAAATTATAGACCTATCAGTTTATTAAACACAATAAATAAACTTTATGCCAGATTTTTATATTCAAAGTTAGTGGATTGGGTACAAAATGAAAATATTTAGAGAGGATTTAGAGAGGAACGTTCAACATTAGATCATTGTTTGGTTCTTTACCATTTGGCAGAAAAATATCCCCCACCCCCATGGTTCCCTTTTTGCAACCTTTGTTGATTTTAGATCAAGCTTTTGATCTAATACCAAGGGAAAGTTTGTGGGATAGTCTGAGACATTCCACGACTGACAAAAGGCTGCTAGCTCTTATTCAGTCTCTTTATTCAAATACCTCCCTGAAAATTAGATGCACCCCCTGGGGACATTTATCTAAAGCAGTCCCAACTTACAGAGGCTGCATATTAGCTCCATTACTTTTCAGTTCAGAATCCAATAATTCAAGTGCTTGCTGTTTCAGCCCATCATCCACCTATTTTGGCTGATCGTGCAATTCCAGCACCACTGTATGCCGATGATGTAGTCATTATGTCCACCTCACAAGTGGGAATGAGAAAAGCACTTAGGGCCCTAGCTTTATTCTGCACAGATCAAAAACTTTCAATTATCAGAAAACTAAAGTCTTAGTTTTTGCCTGACACCATAAGATTCACAAATGGCAAATAAATGGGACTCCAATTGAACAGGTGTGCACCTATAAATATCTTGGAGTGCAGTTCCATGCTTCCTTATCCTGGAACGCTCATTTTCTGTACCGGGCAAGTGTTGCACAGCATACCTCATCAGCTATTGCAAGATTCTATCATTCAAAAGGAGCCCATTATATTCCTGCAGCTTGCAAGGTCTTTCAAGCTAAGGTAGTCCCTCAGCTTCTCTATGGCTCTCAAATCTGCTCCCTTGCAAAGCTTAATATTATTGAAACCATTCAAAATTAAGTTCATTAGAGCCATATTGATGGTACCAAAAAGTATCAAAAGTGCTACCCTATGGGTAGAAATAGGTATAGTTTCATTGGATGCCAGAGCATGGTTCCTTCTTCTTACCTTCTGGCTAAAGTTAATTGTTTCCTATAGGTTTAGCTCCATTAGTATTTAGAAATCATTTAAAGTCATCGTGGCTAAAAAAAACCTTAGATAAAATTAAATTGCTGGGCTTCTCTATGGAAAGTCGGCGCTCATTAGGATTTCATAATGCTAGAACCGCCCTTAACGATGAATCTAAAATATAGATCTCCAAACAAATTTAAGTAAGGTGCTACACCCCAATATTTGTTATTTTCTTCTAAAAGGATTTGTTCCAGCTTCTTATTTATCATCCATTACAATTTTGAAATTTTGTAAAGCTTTCACCTTAGCCAGGTTGGACGCACTGACCTCAGCAGTCCTTTTTGGACGTTTTAAGGGTACTCCTATGCACCTTCAGTTATGTCCATGTGGTGATGGCTCAGTAGAAACCCTAAGCCATATGTTATTATACTGTTCCCTATACAAGGACTCTAGACAGATCCTTAAAAAAAAAAGGTGAAAGGTCCCCTGTGCAAGCACCGAGTCACGTCTGACCCTTTGGGGGGACGCCACTTTCGCGATGTTTTCTTGGCAGACTATAGCAGGGTGGTTTGCCATTGCCTTCCCCAGTCGTTACCTTCCCCAGCGAGCTGGGTACTCATTTTACCGACCTCGGAAGGATGGAAGGCTGAGTCAACCTGAGCCGGCTACCCAAGAGAGAATCCAGCTTCCGCTGGGATCGAACCCAGGTCGTGGGGAGAGTTTCGGTTGCAATAGTGCTGCCTACCACTCTGCGCCACACGAGGCTGTTAGACAGATCCTTATATATCTGATATTGAAAAAATTTCCAGGCAGGGAGTGTGATTTCTATTTAATGCTACTCCTTTCAGACAAGGACTCAAAAATATCCTCCCAGGTTGCCCAGTTTTATGCTACCATCTATACAATATGCCGCACCATTGCTTAGGTTTAGAATTTCTTAACATAGTATTTTATTTTATTTTAGTATTTTTATTAATTTTAGATTGTATCATACTGGTTTTTTTTGTTTTTAATATATATAAATGTAAGATTGTTAATATTATATATTTTGATTGTATCTGGCTTTAGGGCTGTAATAAATGTGTATATATGTATGCAATTGCATCCTCATGCTTCCCACAAACTGTACTGACAGGTATTTAATACTCAAGATAACATGCAATAATCATGACTAGTAGATTTTGGTCTATTCCCCTTTAAAAGGTTTGTTGCAATCACTATATCTTATGGCAGGAAATTCCAGTTTCTGTATATTGTGCAAAAAACCATACTTTTAAGTCAGTTCTGAATCTCTCACTACTGAGTTTTAGTATATATGGCACCAGGTTCTAATATCATGAAGGAAGAACACCGCACCGCATGCTCCACACAATTAGTAACTTCTTGTGTGTTCACTTTATTTCTGCAGAAATTACACCAAATATTGTAACCTTTTCTTATACAGGAGCTGTCACTGATCATTTTTGTCTAATGTTTCTTGTATTTTTGCAGCTCTGCATAATTTTCTGAGTGTGAGCAGGACTATATAAAGTTCTGCCAGTTTTCCTTGGATCACTTTCCAAATAATATTCATCAATATGAATCTGCCTATTTCACAACAGCCACGTACTGAGTCAAAGCTTTCATCATGCCATTCGGCACCATACCAGTATTAAACCTCCTGAGTTCAGTTAAACATGTTCACGCTGGTGTATGAAACCTTACATGGTTTAGGTCTAAGCTAAGGACTAACTGCTCCCAGAGTCTGTCCCACACTTAAATCATCAGTAGGACACCTTTTGTTGTTCCGCCAAGGATGCCTGACAGCACTGTAACTCAGCTTTTTTCATAGTGAAGCCCAAGTTACTGGAGTTGAAGTAAGTCCCCACCTTACTACAGTCTAGGATGGGACTCAACGTGTATGTTTTCAGACCTGTGAATGCCTCCATTTTAACTTTGGTATGGAAGACTGTGAGTTATAGTCCCGCCTTAGGCATGAAATCAGCTGAGTGTCCTTGGCCCAATCACTTTCTCTCAGCCCTAGGAAGGAGCCAATGGCAAAAACCTTGCAGGGACTAGGAGTCAAAAACTGACTTGACGGCACCCAAAACAAAAAACAAAACAAAACAACAAAACATCATCTTGCCCTGGGGCTTTTTTGCTCCATGAATATCAATCAACAGTGCTAGACACTTAACTTACTTTGTCATTTCAATATCTATTCGCCTTTGGAACTGATGTTGCTATTTTGAAGTAGCCTTTGTGATCTGGTGTGTCTCTGCTTCACCTATTAAAGTTGCTGAGCTTTCTATGTCCATTTGCATTAGGAGTTTATGTATGATGTTGGCACACTTGGTTCAATTCTGCAGGAGCTAATACTGCATGAGTGCAGAGAATGGATGAGCTACTGCAGTCATTACTCTAGCTTAACTTCAGAAACTGATTCTAGGGTGGGTTTCCTTTGTTGTATCATTTCTCCAGGCCCAATCCCACTGTACAGCAATTCCATCAACATTTCTCTTCCAAGGGGAAGCTTGCAAATAAGGCAGGATCATAAAAGATGGACTGCAGCAGTATGCTTCTGGGATTAGAAACATCACAGTGCCCCACCCCACCTTTTAAATGTTTATGTACACAACAGGGGCACTTTTTGCAAGTTTCTCGCTTTTGCTCTCATCCATACAAGCCAGCGACTCAGGAAGAAGTCCACTTTATGCGTTTTGGGGAGACAGCAGTAACTTTAGCTCACCAGCTTCTACCAAGAAGAGATTAAGGGATTTGCTTGCGAGGACGTGATTTCTCCAAGTCTCAGCAAACCCCAGCCGCTTCCTGGCACAGTCTGGAGCTGCTGGAAGCGGGGGAATAGGCGGGCACGGGATTTGGGGGAAAGCTAATGGAGGCGGGGCGCGGATGGAAAAGGGAGCCCACTCCCGCCCTTGACTTTCCCGGCGGCACCTTTCCCAACCCGCCATCACCGGCTCTCTCTCCGGCTGCCACGTCAGCTAGAGCCGGAGAGAGGACCTTTCTCCCTGTCCAGGCCGCCGCCGCCGCTCACCACGGGGCGAAGAACATGACGAAGTGCGGTGCGCTCTGGGCGCCATGGTGCAGCATCTCGGCGTTGTAGAGGTGCCGCGCGTGGGGGTCCGTGTCGTCGCGGGCCGCCTCCGTCTCCTCAGCCCGCGCGGAAGCCCCGCGCAAGACGAGGCAGCCGAACAGCAGAGCTAGGCGGGCGGCGGGAGAGGAGGCGCCGGGACGGAGAGCTGCAGCCATGACGGTGCTGTAAAGGCAGAAGGAGAAAGACCGGCCCGGGAAACGTCGCCCCTTCTTCCGCCCGCCCCGTCCTCCCTCCAGCACCAGCCTCCGCCCTTACCCCGCCTCGGCGGAGAGTCAAAGGGCGATCTGGGGAGGGGCTGGAAGGAAAGGGCCGGCGACGGCGAGGCGCGTCTTATCTTGCTCTCTTCCCGCGGATCGGCCCGGGCCGAAGAGGGCTCTGAAGGAGGAAGCGGCCCATTGTTTTGTTTCAAGAACTAAGGGCTCCGGAGTTCAGATCGGATAGGAAATTACGCATAGGTTGGCTATGAGCAAGCCTCTCCGAGTACGCTGTGAAGAGTCGCAGCCTCCACCTGGGGGTCACACACACACCCCGGCTTCTTTCTGATGCGAGCCAAGGCTTTGAACAGCTTTAATTCATTGCCAAGAAGTCGGTAGGCACCTTTTCCCACTGCGAGCGAAGCGGTACCAGTCTAATTCCACTATCTGCACCTTGCTATTAAGGAGTTGGGCTACCTGCCATGGGAAATCATATTAATAATATAATATATTTGTATGGCGCTAATGTAGAGAGATAACAATGGAGATAACAAACCCACAAGGTGGGATTTTTTTGCAAATCACAGTAAATGGCCATCAGAAAATGTTGAACTCTGTGCTGGAAAAGACCTTACAGGAATGAATGTATGTATTAGTATCCCGACCGAATAGAGGAATCCATTTTTCTAGCGTTCAAAATCCCACTCATACATGAAATTTATTTGGGTGAACTTGGGCAGTTGGTTCCACTCTTCAACCAAACTTACCTCAAAAGGGTTTGGAGGATAAAATGGGAAGGGAATGATTATCTTGTGTGCTTGGAGTTCTTGAGATATGAATGCTATAAATCAACAAATCCATGGATCCTCAGTGTAAGACTGCATGCTGACCTAGGCTTAAGCCCCATTCAAGATAATCAGATTCACTTTTGAGTAAATTTACATAGGATTATACAATTCTGAAGTTTCATTAATTGCTCTGAATTAATTATTGTCACAATGATTCATTGCTTTGAACACAGGCCCTTACTTAAAATTTATAACTCTAAAGCCTAAAGAGCGGTAAACCAGGTATAATTAGGAAGTTAAGGGGAGTAGCCCTTTTTCCCTGCTGCCCAGCATTTAATTTATTCATTTATGGCATTTAAGATATGCTGCTTATGATTGAAGAGATGGTGTACATTCACATTTAATTAATACCACCATTGGTCCATCTAGCTAAATTTTATGTTTCCATAGTAGTGCTGTAGAGTTGCAAGGAAGAGGTTTTGCCAGACCTCGTCTGAGAGCTTTTACTTTAAAAGTCTGTGTTGGACTAGTGCAGCACATCAACTGAGCATTGCACCATGTCCACACAGTTTTCTAGACAGCAGTACAGAAGTAATTTGCCATCGCTTTCTTCTAAGTTTGATTTTGGAACTTAAAGGTGGGCTTCCCTCATGTTTTCAAAGTCCTACTCCTCCTGTAGATTACTCTTAGAAGGTTCTCCTTTTAGCTTTACCAGCAAGATTGGCCTCCTTGCCAGCAGTTCACACTCCTACCTGTGGGATTATTAAAACTGCTGAACCCTCCCATCACATCAAGGTAGTAAGAACACTTCAGTAACAGTAAAGATTAGAATAGATAAAGCATCTATCTTTCCACTATGTTTGTGAATGCTGGATATTGAGAAAGAGGGAAAGAAAATAGAAAACTTTGATTTATAAACTGTGATGGTTACTTAGAGTACAAGAGACCACAGATGGATTGAACAGTCCTGAACCAAGTAGAGATTTACTGTTCCCTTGAAGTAATAGCAGCAGGGAAAACCACACATACTTTCAACATGTGATATGAACAAATGTTCAGATAGAAAAATAATTATGCTTGGCAAAGCTGAGGGATGAGATGAAAGAGATTATTGAACTTTTCTTGGAGAAGCTATGGATTATTGATGGAAACAGGGCAAGATGCTGAGAGTTGGCTCATGCAGCTGCGTCTATTTTTGCAGTAGCAAACAAAATATAAGCCACCAAAACAACAACTGACTAACTGCTTGAATTTATCCATTCACTTCTACAATTATCTCAATTGATGTCCACCCCTACATCTGATGGCAGCAAATTCCATAGGTTAACTATGCATTGTGTAAAAAAAATTATCCTAAATCTCCTTATATTTAATTTCAGTGGGATTTTAAAAATGTGAACATTACGTGAGAAAGACAAATTTCTCTCTGTCTACATTGTTCATATCATTTTTGAGTTTAAATACTTGTATCTTCTTTTAGCTTTGATTTAAGTTCAAAAGCCCCAATTGTTGTGGTCTTCCCCCCTAGGGAGCTCCTTCTAGTCCCTTAACCATTGTGTTTGCTCTTTTCAACACCTTTTCCAGTTGTAGAAGATTATTTCCCCAGGTGAGGTGTTGATCAAATGTATGACACTTGGGAGTAAAGCCATCTGCAGATTTCAAGAGAGACTTTTCATAATTAGTTCTCTTGGGAGAGGGATGTCTTATGTGCACATTAATAAGGGGATTAAAAGCCACCAAGCATGTCTTACTTGAACAAGAACTCGGCCTGGAAACTTTTGAATGCTAGGGCATATGTCTGAAGCATATGACTAAAAAAGGTGATACCTCTGAGTCTGGATCGGTATCGGTCACCAGTAAAAAAACAGCAGTCTAACCTTTTAATCATACTTAAAAACTTTTTTTAAGTAAAACCCAAATGAATTTTGTTATTAGATTGTTCTTCAGATTTTAGCTGGATGGTGCAAGAGACTTAAAAAATGTCACAAAGATCTTGCATAGCTGATCCTGTCCAAAAGAATATGAATGTGGGAAGTATTGACTATGGAATCAGTTCATGCCAGATTAATAGTTGCCAAAAGAGGATTTTGTGTTGCTTGGTCCCACTTCCCAGAGCTGAAAAGCACATATGACAGTCTCATTTAGCCTGTATTAAACTTCATTTTGAAGTACCTAGACCACATTTTGTCAACATGAGCAATACACATCCATCACTGTTGCTATTATACAAACCATACATGTTGAGAAACACTTTCTGAATTTTCAGGCTTTTTAAAAAGCACTGTCCCATTTTCCTTACCTGTTGCATCTTTTTAGGCTGTAAATCTGGTGGTTGGGACTATCTTTTTTATTATTCTGTAAACCACTCTGAAAAAATGGAAGCTGGAGAGTTGAGTATAAATGCTTTGAAGGAAGGGAGGGAGGGAGGGAGGGAGGAGATAACTGTGATAGGATCTGCCAGTTGAAATTTACACTATGCTTTTCATTTGTCCCCATACTTGGGCTTTTGAAAGAACACACATTCATGGGATGCTGTTATGAGCCTTTCAAATATACTGAATATGTTCTGACAACTGTCCTTTAATTGAAATGCTAGTCTCTCCAGAGAGATAATATATAATTTTCATGACAACCTAAATGTCATTAGTTGGGAAGAATATTGTAATCTTAGAATGTGTGTGTGAAAGGGATATTCTTCCATCTATACGCTTCTATCTCAATTACTTCAATAATTTGCATTTCAGATCTCTCATGTAGGGATGGGAGTGGAAACTACTAAAAATGAAATGTTGAATGAAATGATCTAATTTTACCACCTACAGAATAGATCATGGACAGTTAAGAAGCAGTTATAAGTTAGAAAGCACAATTTCATAATTAAATGACACATCTGTCCTTTCCAGGACATGTCAATGAAGACACCTCATTCCATGCTCTAAGCATGGTACTTTAGCTCATCGTTGGGTGCAGGGGTATAAAAGAGCAGCTCTTCTTTCACCAGCTATGTGGGCTGATGGAGATATATCCTCCCCCACCCCTCCTGCCTTCCTGGCTTCTTTTCTGCTCTTTCTTAGCCATAAATTTTGATCCTTCAGGAATACTACCTCAGCCACCTCAAAAGTAGCTTCCTCTTTGCAATATATTCTTGATTGCTTTCTATGACTGGAAGTTCCTCTCAGAGCAATTACAGGGACAAATTTAATTCACACATTGCTCTAAGCTATAATACTATTTTCTTGTGATGTAGCAAGTATGAGGTTCCCATATCATACTAAGCTATGCATGGATAGACATGATATATAAAGAAATCTCCCCATATTATCTCCCTGCAATAACAGTCCTGTAAGATAGGTAAGGCTGGGAATGATTGACCCAAAATCACCCAGTGAACTCTGCAGTTGAATGGGAATTTGTACTGAGGTCTTAAGCAATATACTATGCTGGTCCTTGGTCTTCAAGAACCAGATGTACCACAGAAGTTTTCAGGAAGATCCAGAACATTTCCTGGAATTTTGTTCCTAACAAACAGTGGATAATAGGTGAGGAAGCACTAAGAGATCCTCTGTGTGTTTGCCATGGACATAAGATATATTGAAACAGTCTGATGAGTTATGTCACAAGGCTTGGCCTATTTGCTTTCCAGTAAGCATTACTTTCGGGTAAGTAAAGTATTGTGGACAAAATATGTCTTGCCCTACACCTACAGCTTTCACAACGCTACTCTCAGTAATAGACCACCAGGTGCCCAGCTGTTCAACCACTCTTAAGTGCTGTTTTAGAAATCAGATTCATAGTTTCCTTCTATTAGTTCTTGGAAGGAATCAGTTTCAGGGTTTTGCTCGTTGGTTTCATAGCTTGAGACTTTGCAGTAAGGGAAGTCTCAGAGCTATGAGACTTTAGAGCAACCAAAAGTGCCATTAGATTGCTTTCAGAATTTAAGAAGGGATGGTCCTTCCATGTTGAATTTGCATTACACATTCAGCCAGGATTCTAAGAATTCAGATTTAGTGAGGAATAAGCAGAGTGCTTTATCATGCTATCTGAGCCAGAAATCTGGCTTGTTCTGGTGATAACAAGCCATATTTATTAAGATGAGGGGGTGCACAAAGTAGAAAATACATTTCCTCTTGAGTCTGGAAGAAATCTACTAAACTATTTTGAATTGACTGTGGCTCAGCAGAAACAAAACCTGAAACATTTTGGTTTCCAGGGTTTGGCTCAAACAAACAAACAAACAAAAATCCTCTCCCCCACACCCTGCTGCGAAGAAAACCTCTCAGCCTTTTGCTCTTACTCCTTGCTCCCCACTCTTCCTGGAACAATGTATTTTGGCCTGTGTACAGAAGCAAGCTTTGTTTTGTTCTGTATCAGGATTAAAATATGTAAAACAGCTCAAAAAGAGCTTTTCCATCTGTTTAACAGTTCACACATTGAATGTCTTGCACATCCTTAGTTGGTGCCAACCATTGAGTGGGACATTTCATTTCAAAATTGAGAATCTCAAATCTGGTAAAAGAATCATTCATAGGTTACTCTTGGGCAGCCCATGTTTGTACAGAAGAACTTGCTGCTAAGTTCACCAGGCTTATTGTCCAAGTAAATTTGTTCCAAGTCTGGTTTATAAGGCCTAGAACAAAATAGAGGTCTGGATTTGGACACCATGTATGCACATGTTCATTTGTTCCTATTTGTAAGAGCAGCCAGGTTCAAGCAATTGAACTTTGTGCGCTAATATGTGGCTTATTCCTGATTAAGTCAAAATCTTACAATTCTGGCATAAAATGAGGCACAAATGTACCCTTTCATATCAACCTATTCACTTTTCCTTCAAACATAAGTAATGATGGAATATCACTGATATTAGCATTTTCTAAGCACTTGATGTACTTCTACAAAGTCCTGAAGGGAAGCCAATGCATTTTAACAGTGTTTAGTAGAATTTAAGGCTTATCCAGCCAATTTATCAAATACATCCTGCTTGTATTTTAATTTTTCTGGGACAACCCCTAAGTTTAAAAATAAATGGTAAAGATGGTAAAATCCACCAGGAGGTCACCTAGTATACCCGCTGTGGGAGTAAATAAAACATTTTTTCCATCAGAAAGCAGCTGAGCACCACAAATCCTTGAAAGTGATTGTTTCTCTAGATGGCTTACCATGCTGTTTGAAACCAGCAACACTTGCTGAGAAATGTCACATTTTCTTGCACATTCTTACTGAAATTAATGGGAGCTATACTGGAACAAATGTTCTCTTCCAAACACTAAATTAAAACTGCATTGACATTTGATAAGATTTATTTTTTGAATAACAGAAGACTTTGGTCCATAAATAAAGAAGTTTGGGCATGCGGTGTCACTTCAGCCATTGTGTGAAATGCATATTTGTGACATTTAGCCCATTCATAAATTGCAACCATTTTAAATCTTAGTACTTTGGTTTAATCGGAGTGGAGTCTGGACAATGAGCCACAAATCTGTTATAAGCAGTGAGAGGCGAGTTTCGGGATCAACTCCCTTACAGCGTTGAAGTAACTGGAGTGTAATGTCTGTAACAGGCAAAAATGCTCATTATAAATCAACTAAATGGACTAACAAAATAATTTAATGAAGTGAAAAGATAAAAACTAAAATATACCTTAGTTTTTTGAAAATAACTTATTGGACTAAAAACAGCATGAACTATGGGCTCATGTAAAAGGATAATAAAATAGTAGTCAATAAAATTGAAGGGGGAAGAAAGATGAGAGAGCAATAACTTTAAAGGAAGGGTCTCCACCTTTGGGAATTGATGGTCACGTCTGGAATTTCAAAAGCATGCTTATGGGCATTCCCACAAAATGGTCACCATGATGGATGGGTATGGTCAGATGAAAAATACTCATTTATTAGAGGGCTAATTGGAAAGTTGCTCTCAGCAATCTCTTGGTGCTCTCCCTTATTTTGACTGACTTTTTTTTTTTCTGAACAGTTAGTCTTCTACCATTTTTATTTTCTAAGAATACCTCTGAGGTATATGTCAGGTGCAGGAGTATTGTTGGAAATAAATATATTTGAAGCTGGCCTGTGCATGCTACCTTCCCATTTCACTTTTTAGTTACAGGAAGCTAAGTAAAACTAGGTGGGACATGGACACTGGTGGGTGATAAGGAAGATAACCATGAGTATGCTGGTGCTCATGGGTCTCACATGGGGTGGTACTAGCCTTCCAAGAGAGATTAGGTACAAGTCAGAGAATGTTACTGTCATTTAATCCCCAATGAAACTGCCTAATTACAAAAAAAATTAGTCATGTTTAGAGCTGACCCAATGAAATCTACAAGACTTAAGTTTAATGGATTTCAGTGGGTCAGCTGGGTTCACACATGTACTAGGCCAGAAAATTAGTTGTATAAATCATAATATATTTTTGAAAGCAGGGGAGTATGCAGGGGAGAGGTATTAAAACAAGTCAAGATGGTGACTGACCACACAGTTAAAACCAGGCCCCTTTGTTACATCCATTACATGTTCATTACATGTAAAAACCTGTAGTCTTAGCCATCTTCTTGACTTTTTGCTGATGCCCCTGTTAGAAAGCATTCTAGTACAGGAAGCATCATTGGGAGATGGGGGAAGGGAAATAGGCTGAACTCAGGGAGAAATAAATGGGACAGATGATGAATAACTTCTGGGAATACGGAGTCTCCATTTTGCAAGGTACCCCAGTTAGCCTGTGGTTAAAATAAAACCTTTCCAGACTGCGTTTTGATTAACTGCAACTAAGAAAGTGTTAGAGAAACGTACTGTGTATCCCACAGCAGGCTTGGAGATACTGCTTAACTAAACTCCCAGTATCCCTGATGATTGGCCATATTGACTGAGGCTAATGAGAATTGTTACTCAGCAAATATTTGAAAAGCAGCAGGTTCTCTGCATGTAGACTCATAAATTTAAAACACACAGAAAAATGGACTTTTTGAGGAGGGTAATTATTGTTTCTACTGTTTTCATAGGGAACAAAAAGGAATATCCAAAAAGATTTGTTATCTGGATTTATAGCATTCCTACTTCCTTCTCCCCCTACTTCCCCATGCCCAACCTCCTTCACAGCACCTCCATCAGGTTGCCAAATTAATCCTAGTGCAGGTTCCTGGCTAGCCTGTTATCCGTTACTTCAAAAATAGACGTTTTCTGAAGCAGATATTTGCTTCTGTTTCAAATTACCTGGATTTACCCCTAGATTCCTGGAGATTCCAGGATTTTATCAGAGAATATTTGGGGAAATGGTAAACCCCACTCTTCCAGCCTCAGTAGTTACTTTGACTGCTGTTCTAAAAGGACCAAACCTTTTTCTAACCAAGGGAGAGGCTGGGGTAATTCCTTTGTGTATATGACAAAGTGAAGATGTCAATTAGGCATGTCTAAGTCAGCAGGTTGGCCATCTGAATGACCGCCTGCAGCCTGCATGCTCACAACATAGCCTTTAACATTTGTTTGGATTGTAACTTAAGTTTTAAATTGGGCATCCAAGGTTGCACTGTATGGCACACTGCAAATTAAAATTTGGAAAATGAACAAATGAATAAGACTCCAACGGTCTATAGATCTTTTGACACTTAAAGATCATATATCAAAATATGATTATTGGCTGTTGTGTTTTTTGTGTTGTCGTCAATGCATGGTTGAACAGTTACTACTTTTTTCAGTAAAATTTTCAGTGAAAATGTTATCAAATTATGGATAATTTATTTAGTTAATTATGGATTTGCTGTGTCCACCATCCTTGTCTGCTGTTTTTTCTCCTATCCATGATGTTTCTTTTAGAGTTACAGTGTAAGTGTTCGTGGACAGAGACAACATGTTTTCAATCTGTAATTTAAAGGTGCTATGCAGACAAAAATAAGTGACAATAATAGTGCCTGAAGCCCCAGGGATTAACATTTAATAACATCACACTCATTCTGAAGTCAACAACCTTTTCAGTATTAAAATAAAAACTTTCAAAACTTGTAGGGCTGTATAGCAGGACTCTGACAGGAAAATAATAAAAGCTATTTTAAAAAAATCAGATGGCCCATCATTTCACCAACATTTCTAACTGCCAGTGCTAAATTTATTCTTTTCCATTTATAACCCATCGTTTTTGCCATAAAATGGCAAATCAAAATAGTTTGCAAAAGGAATGTTACTTCAGAAATATCTTTTTTTTCCCAAACTTGGAAAACAAATCCTATAGTTAAATACCAGTATTTTGGGAAACACATTCTGCCCACCCTGTAGGCTTCTCCTGTACATTTTAATCTGTTTTCTGAAAGTAAAAGGATCGTTACTAATTTTTTCATGCATCGGATGTTTAAGCCTTGCTGTCATGCTGAGGAAGGGAGGCTGTAGGTTGGATTCCAAATTCCTGCAGGCCGTATCTGGACCAGGGGCCAGATAATCCTCATTCTTGATGGAAGCAAATATCACAGTAAGGTCAAAAGTCCTGTGGTTGCTAAGAGAAGCAGAAATCTCCTGTGCTACTGAAGGTCTACTGTACTAGTTCTTTTTTTTTTTACTCAGAAATAACTTTCAGAGATATTTTGGAGGAATATTATAATTATTTATTATTTATTAAATTTCTATACTGCCCACCTGACTATACAAGTGACTCTGGATGGCTTACAAATAGAAAATCATAAAAACCATTATAAAAAATACAAGAAATACAAGAAGGCAAAGGAGACAAACTAAAAGGCAGAGAGAGTGTCTTCAAACCACCAACCATCCCAGGGCTGCCTACCACACTTAGGGAAGCTTGAGCTGGGACCAAAACCTTTCATTCCTCTGCCATTGTAAAGACAAAAAGTTGAAAGGAAAATGTGAAGGAAACAAAACTCAGGTGAGCAGCAGGAAAATTACCACTCTTTCATCTTTCCCTTTATTTGTATAAGCTTGCCATGGCATTGGAAAAACCCTTTTATATGCCAGGGATTGTCTGTCCTAACAGTCAGGAACCACACTGAGACAAGGAATAGGTCTCTAGTGTTTTATTACTGCTACATTAGACAGAAAATCCTAACAAACTGAAGAAGCGTGGGAAAAACCCAGACAGATAAACCCCAAAGTCAAGGCAGGTCTGATCTGTGTCTCTTTGGCCGCTTAACTCCTCAGTACTACGCATGTGTTTTCCCCCCTGGATAGGGGGCCCCCTCCTGCTCACCATCAGTACTCATGACATCGTCTCTCTACTACTGGATTGCTCTGACTGAAAGAAGCATCTTCAAAGCACAAGAAGTGGTAGACAAGGATAATAAGATAGGGATGGGGGAGACAGAGCCAAAACAATGTATGTGTAGAAGGCGTTAATGTGTTTTTTTCCCTCTATATTATTTATTTATTTATCTATTTATTTGAATTTATTAGCCACCCAACTCCAATGGATTCTGGGCAGCGTACAAAACTAGAAAAACCATTTAAAAAACAGGTAAAAACATCAAACGGACAGCCCAGACTGAAATAATCTCCTAGACAACAAAAATAGGGAGACATTTATTTGCCTTGTTCTTTAAAGTGTTTTATTATCGTTACTATTTACTAAGAGGGGCGCCCGGTCAGTAGGGCCTCATCCTGCTCGCTCAGGGTTTTGTCTGGCTGAGGTTCCACCATGCAGCTCTTCACTCCTAGGGTGCTAAATCAGAGGGAAGATCCTGTCTGTGAGAAGGTCTTTGGCAGTCCAGATACACTTACATATTACCCACTATGTAGAAAGAGAATTGCAGTGATTCTATGACGTGTTATAACTTTTAAAATACAGAAACATGGCAAGTCAGGTAAGAGTCTCTAGCAGAAGCATGGCTTTTTCTCTCATCCTGCAGTTTATCTGTGACAAGCAACTGTTGGCTGTGTTCTTCCAGAACTTCAGAATTCTCCCCATACCAACTGATAAGTTTTACTCCAAGTGCTTTCTGCCAGTTGTTTTTGGCAAATGGGCTAAGGAAAGCTATTGTCATAGTTGACTGTTATCTCTGCCTCTAAGCCTACTTGGCAGAAATTCAGATCTAGCTCTCCAGGGTTGGAAACCTGACTTGAATATCTGGATAAGTCAACTCATTAACAAACAAGGAAATAGGAACCAGTCTTAACAAAATATGCACATAGCAGAGTGCATTGGATGTTGTGATGTTTGTCCTCAACATTATAACATGGTTTTTATCTTGCTCCACAGTCTTCCTAATAAAGGAATGGGGAGGTCAGTGGTTATCAAAATGTAGTCAGCTTCAGTTTTGATGTATTACATAGCACAGAAAATATTTTAAGCATTTTCACTGACAGATGTGCTGGGCTCAGAAATTGCCATTTTCTATCCTTTATCCTTTACTGTTGCCCAATCCCAGTCATTGGTCTAACCCTAGCCCTAATCCTATTCTAGTTAACAGGCTAGACCAGCCTTATCCAGTCTAGTGCTATCTACGTATGTTGGCTTTGCTTTGACTGTGCCAGGTAGAGAATTATGGGAGTTGAATTTCAATAAGATATGGAAGACATTAAAGACTGCCTAACCCACTCACGCTTTATGTTTTATAATAACATTTATATCACTACTAATGAAGACATCATAAGGATGGACCCTTGATCATGATAAGGTAGGGAGACACAAATAACAAATGTGCTTCCTGTAAGAAGCATGGTTCATGCTGACTTTTTATTTTTCTTCTCTTTTTGGAAGACTTTTGGATGACAAAAATATACATTGTCCCACATTTTATTTTCTGTTTCTTTCAAACATATCTCCTTCATTGATGTAACTCTCATTGTGCACTTGGCACCAGGCAATTACCCTTTTTTTTAAAGCTTCTAATACATTTTTAATCCTATCACTGTATGGCATTTATCTTTTTTTTCTTTTTTGTAGCAACTAGCTCATTTTATTTTGGAGTGTACATGTACCATATTATTCTTTTTGAAAATGTCCTGAAGATATGGGTAAAGACAGGTAGCAACGCTTGGATATACTCGGGTGTCAGACTGAAACCTTTCAAGATTATAGCTTTTATTAAATATAATCAATGATTATTGTAACATTTGCCAGCAGTTTTCTCATAATGCTTATAATGGTATTTTCCTCGAAGAGCCTTAGCAACTTGTGAAAGAGACCAGTTTATTTTGCAACCCTCCCAACATCCTACTATAGTTTGGAAATTATAGTAGTCTGTTTTTGAACTTAAAAAACATGGACACACATGAAACAGAATTATATTTCCACAGGACTTAATATAGCAGTAGCATACAGAATTAATCCCTGGAAAGCACAAAACTGAAAATAACTTTAATGGGGTAGTATATTTATGCCCCAAACATTTTGCAAGATGGTATTCAAGGCCTGCTGTTATTTTACACCATGAGGTAAACAAAAAACAAACCCATAAATGTCTCCCTCCTTTCCTGCCGGTAAAAAGTATAATGTTAAAAATGTTATGTTAATAAATCAAGTACTTTTTCATAACACCTAAAATACAGTAATGTATCTACCTCATGAATAGAAGCTTAATAGGGGGACAAAGGCCATATTAGTTCTCTGGCAAATGTACCTACATGATGCATGAGTCTTTAAACACTTGGTTGCTACATTTTCATTTTAAATATTTATACATAAGTAGCAATTTCTTGGCAATGGGGAGAATCATATCTTTCATATGTGTGTCATATATTAATTTTGTTCTCTTCGAAGATGGAGAAAATGGAAGCAAGTCCCATTAAAATCATTAGGATTTACTCTTAGATAGATAAAGAATTGTGCTGGCAATATATTTTCTTGTTATATACATTCAAATGGTGTTTAAGAAGAAAAGAAAAACATGAATGGGGATGCTCCTAACGATGTAGAATGAAGTTGTATCCCACATTTTCATTATTAAAAATAATCCTTTTTCCACAGTCCATAGCACTAAACAAATCAACAATACATTAGCACATATTTATATTCATAAGTGTGTTCTGCTGAGTTCAAGGAGGCCTCTTCCTATGAGAGTGAATATAAGGCAAGGCAAGGCTTCACTTGAATCAAGATTGATTCCTAATGACTACACAGATACAAAATTCAGAACAGTGACTCTTATAACAACTGTCAATTGGAAAAATATTTTATTTGATAATGTGAGATTTTTCCTTATCTTCTCCATTCACTGAAGGACTAGAAAGCTGGCAAATAAAAGGCTTTGATCTTACAAAGGAAAGAGAGAGAAGTATTACTCTAGGTTCCTTTTCAAGTTCAAGAATTCTTTACTACATATGGAGATACCTTGACATTTTCCAACAGCAGTTTGGAATGTATTTGACCCTATTCCAAACTGAATTGACACTAAGCCATTTTTGTCCTTGATTAGACTCTTGTTTTGACTATCATCAGAGTAGGCTGAACCTGCAACCAATAAAATTAGATATAATTTCTGATTCTTCATACGAATATAGCCTCTAGTTGTATCATCTACATTATCAACATGTAAAATTTCCCATGACCCTGCCTTTGCGTGGTGCTTAAAAAGCTGGCCTTCCTGGGTAGCATTCTGAGTACCTACAAAATGTCACTGTGGGCAACAGAAAATGACTTGGAGGGCTGTCAGTTTAAGCTCCTGCTATAAAGAAAATGAGGATTGAATCACAAGCAAATATATGAAGGAAGAATAAATAGATTTAAGAGAAAAGGGGAGACTTAGAAAAATATGGCTGGATGGAGTTGACATGATCCTGTAAAAGAGAAAGATGAGAAGGTTAAAAAGCAAGGTATGCAGTGTATGAACATGATGGAAGCAAAGATGGTTTGCCAGGATAGAAACAGGGAGATGTACAGTGAAGGGTGTCAGTGTAAAATAGTTTTAGCTATATTTTGTTTTATTTTTAAAGAATCTATAATTGCTTTGATTATTTACTTCATTTTTGTGCTTTGCCTTGAAAATATTGCTTGTCTTGCAAGTGAACAGTGTGATGGGTATATATGTATTTGTGTAGGGAAACAGTAGAAACAAATAGGGCTATTTCATCTGTGCCAGTCTCGTAAAATGACTTGTTGCTATAAACGTTGAATTCTTCATCGGTCTGCCTGCTGTTATTTCATAAGAATATTGATTCTTGTTGTTGACAGATAGAAAACAATGGATAAATTTTAGAACAAGTCTGGCACCCATTACAGTAGAGTGTTGTCACCTTTCCTTTTCAGTATCACCCACGCTGCTGGTTTTATTGACACATTGTGGGTTGTTGATCAAGAGGTTTAGGTTCTGTTCATTATAAACATCTTTGGCCTTCGTAGGCTGAAAGATGAAAACTGAGAATGAAGCCTACAGCTCATAAGTGACTACATGTACTGATTGTTAATAATATATTCTGTGGACATATGTTCCTACCTTGACAGCAAGATGCTGTAGAAACAGCAGTTGATACATACAGTACACAAATGCTGCTGTTTGTCAAGCAAGTGTCTCCTTTAGAAAACCACCTTGCCTCCTGTTTTTGCAAGTTCTACTGAATACTTTCTAGAACAGCCTTTCTCAACATTTTGACCCTGGAGGACCCCTTGAAATATTTTTCAGGCCTTGGGGAACTCCTGCACATTCAGGCTCAAATATAGGCCAGAAGTTACAAAATTATTATATTTGTTTCATGTGTAGGCCTGTATATATGCATTAACAGTGTTCTTAAACTAAAAATAAAGAATGAAACTTATCTCTTTAATGTGAAGTTGCCTTAGTTTGAAATAATTGTTTAAATAAATTGTGATCTCCCAGGGAACCCCCAATGACCTCTGGTGGAACCCTAGGGTTCCATGGAACCCTGGTTGAAAAACCCTGGCCTAGAAAGTCTGCAGTGTGATTGGTTGACATATATCAATCTGATCTGGAAATTTTTCCCTTTCTGCAGACGGTCAGGATTCTTTTCCCAAGCACTATCCAAGAAAACAGCTGTTTTGACAGATTCATTTCTAAATATACTGTATGCTACACAGAGTGTTCAGGAAAGATGAGGCAAATAGTGCTGATTTCTAAAATCGAACACTTTAAAACCTCAGATACGCAGCCTGTGGTCAAAATTCAAGCTGCTTCAAATATGTAAACATCCACTCTTTACAACATTTGCTGCAAACCCTAACTTGGATTGGTGACTGCGATCTCACTTTGGTATTTAGATAGCAGCCTAAAGCCTATTAGATCAAACCACACCAGGCTTAAGGAGGAAGTAATATTACTCACACAAGAATATTTCATATGTGTAAAATTCTGGATTATTTCTACATGCATTTGTTGTGAAAGATTATTTTTACAATTAGAAAAAGCAGACCCTGGGTAATCTCAAGGTCTCAAAACAAAATCTGCCCTGTGTAGGAATTATTCATTGTTAATAATTTGTTGGACAGTATCTTCCATCAAGATAACAGTTTTTAGAGGGGTGTTATATCTTCTTCAGCAGTTGGAGCATTTTGAGGAGGTGTGCATGATTCTTCCTCGTGGTGCAAATATTTCAGTTGCTTTAAGGAATATGATTACTGTCTACTGTACAGAGATTACATGTATCTGTTGAGCTTAGAAGGACCGCAGAGTCATTTTTTTTGTGGTGAATGTATTAGTGTTAGGCTAGGACTTAAGGAGATCCAGAGTGAAATTGCTCCTGTGTCCATCTTCTGATTGATTGATTGTTGTGAGGACAAAATTGCAGGGAGCCACTTTCTCCATACCTAAAAGGTGGGAAATAAATACACCTAATAAAATAAATGTAAGGCAGCCGAAAGATCTCTGATGTGTGGAAATCCAATATCTAAGAGAAAAATGTTTTTTTTTCTTACATTAACTCAACATGCCCACTTCTTGCGATGATGAAGTCATAGATATGGCTGTTTAAGTAGCAGGCTTTTTTTTTTCTTTTAAAAAATCTGTGGATTTTCAGGTGAATAAGGACAGATGTTTAAGAAATAAGGAAAATAAAAACTGCAGGGGACGTCTGGGTGAAGTCAAGAAAAACCTGGGTCAAGAAAAACCAGGTTTGAAATCTCCTCAGGCTCTCAGAAGTTTATGGTTCTCTGGATGTTGGCCATTCTCTGGATTTATTGGCTTGTAAATGTCCTCCATACTTTATTTTCTCATAGAATGTTTAAGCATTTCCCCCAAGAGGTAAGGCTGCCACTAAGCTTACTAATGCTTAATAATGGGCATGGAAATTTGTTGATTAGTTATATCTATTTAAATAAACTAATATTCCTAAAACAAAAGAATCCTTTGATTTTAGATGATGTACTAACTGAATTCTTCAGCAAAGGATCGTTACCTTGTCGTGGTGCTGGAGCTTGAGCACCTCAATGATGCCATGAGCTAAACCGTGAAGGGACACCCAAGACGGGAAGGTCATGACAGAGAGGTCAGACTAAACGCGATCCCTGGGGAAGGTAATGGCAACCCACCCCAGTATTCTTGCCGTGAAAACTAAATGGATCAGTACAACCAGAGATATGTCGGTATACCATCGGAAGATGAGACCCCCAGGTCGGAAGATGGTCAAAATGCTACTGGGGAGGAACAGAGGATGAGTTCAACTAGCCCCAGACGTGATGACGCAGCTAGCTCAAAGCCGAAAGGACGGCTAGCAGCCGACGGTGCTGGTGGTGAACAGCGAATCTGATGTTCTAAGGATCAACACACCATTGGAACCTGGAATGTAAGATCTATGAGCCAGGGCAAATTGGATGTGGTTATTGGTGAGATGTCAAGATTAAAGATAGACATTTTGGGCGTCAGTGAACTGAAATGGACTGGAATGGGCCACTTCACATCAGATGACCACCAGATCTACTACTGTGGACAAGAGGACCACAGAAGAAATGGACTAGCCTTCATAATTAATAGTCAAGTGGCTAAAGCAGTGCTTGGATACAATCCAAAAAGCAATAGAATGATCTCAATTTGAATTCAGGGCAAGCCATCTAACATCACAGTGATCCAAATATACGCCCCAACCACAGATGCTGAAGAAGCTGAAGTAGAGCAGTTCTATGAGGATCTGCAGCACCTACTGGACAACATGCCTAAAAGAGATGTTATTTTCATCACGGGAGACTGGAATGCTAAGGTGGGCAGTCAAATGACACCTGGAATTACAGGTAAGCATGGCCTGGGAGAACAAAACGAAGCAGGACATAGGCTGATAGAATTTTGCCAAGACAACTCACTCTGCATAACAAACACTCTCTTCCAACAACCTAAGAGACGGCTTTATACATGGACTTCAGCAGATGGACAACACCGAAATCAGATTGACTACATCCTTTGCAGCCAAAGGTGGCGGACATCTATACAGTTGATAAAAACAAGACCTGGAGCTGACTGTAGTTCAGATCACGAACTTCTTCTTGCACAATTTAGGATCAGACTAAAGAGATTAGGGAAGACCCACAGATCAGCTAGATATGAGCTCACTATTATTCCTAAGGAATATGCAGTGGAGGTGAAGAATAGATTTAAGGGACTGGACTTAGTAGATAGGGTCCCGGAAGAACTACGGACAGAAGTTTGCAACATTGTTCAGGAGGCGGCAACAAAATTCATCCCAAAGAAAGAGAAAACCAAGAAGGCAAAATGGCTGTCTGCTGAGACACTAGAAGTAGCCCAAGAAAGAAGGAAAGCAAAAGGCAACAGTGATAGGGGAAGATATGCCCAATTAAATGCAAAATTCCAGAGGTTAGCCAGAAGAGATAAGGAATTATGTTTAAACAAGCAATGCACGGAAGTGGAAGAAGACAATAGAATAGGAAGGACAAGAGACCTCTTCCAGAAAATCAGAAACACTGGAGGTAAATTCCAGGCAAAAATGGGTATGATCAAAAACAAAGATGGCAAGGACCTAACAGAAGAAGAAGAGATCAAGAAAAGGTGGCAAGAATATACAGAAGACCTGTATAGGAAGGATAACAATATCGGGGATAGCTTTGATGGGGTGGTCAGTGAGCTAGAGCCAGACATCCTGAAGAGTGAGGTTGAATGGGCCTTAAGAAGCATTTCTAATAACAAGGCAGCAGGAGACGACGGCATCCCAGCTGAACTGTTCCCAATCTTGCAAGATGATGCTATCAAGGTAATGCATGCTATATGCCAGCAAATTTGGAAAACACAAGAATGGCCATCAGATTGGAAAAAATCAACTTATATCCCCATACCAAAAAAGGGAAACACTAAAGAATGTTCAAACTATCGAACAGTGGCACTCATTTCACATGCCAGTAAGGTAATGCTCAAGATCCTGCAAGGTAGACTTCAGCAATTCATGGAGCGAGAATTGCCAGATGTACAAGCTGGGTTTAGAAAAGGCAGAGGAACTAGGGACCAAATTGCCAATATCCGCTGGATAATGGAAAAGGCCAGGGAGTTTCAGAAAAACATCTGTTTCTGTTTTATTGACTATTCTAAAGCCTTTGACTGTGTGGCCCATAACAAATTGTGGCAAGTTCTTAGTGGTATGGGGATACCAAGTCATCTTGTCTGCCTCCTGAAGAATCTGTATAACAACCAAGCAGCAATAGTAAGAACAGACCACGGAACAACGGACTGGTTTAAGATTGGGAAAGGAGTACGGCAGGGCTGTATACTCTCACCCTACCTATTCAACTTGTATGCAGAACACATCATGCGACATGCTGGGCTTGAGGAATCCAAGGCTGGAGTTAAAATCGCTGGAAGAAACATTAACAATCTCAGATATGCAGATGATACCACTTTGATGGCTGAAAGCGAAGAGGAACTGAGGAGCCTTATGATGAAGGTGAAAGAAGAAAGTGCAAAAGCTGGCTTGCAGCTAAACCTGAAAAAAACCAAGATTATGGCAACCAGCTTGATTGATAACTGGCAAATAGAGGGAGAAAATGTAGAAGCAGTGAAAGACTTTGTATTTCTAGGTGCGAAGATTACTGCAGATGCTGACTGCAGTCAGGAAATCAGAAGACGCTTAATCCTTGGGAGAAGAGCAATGACCAATCTCGATAAAATAGTTAAGAGCAGAGACATCACACTGACAACAAAGGTCCGCATAGTTAAAGCAATGGTGTTCCCCGTAGTAACATATGGCTGCGAGAACTGGACCATAAGGAAGGCTGAGAGAAGGAAGATCGATGCTTTTGAACTGTGGTGTTGGAGGAGAATTCTGAGTGCCTTGGACTGCAAGAAGATCAAACCAGTCCATCCTCCAGGAAATTAAGCCAGACTGCTCACTTGAGGGAATGATATTAAAGGCCAAACTGAAATACTTTGGCCACATAATGAGAAGACAGGACACCCTGGAGAAGATGCTGATGCTAGGGAGAGTGGAGGGCAAAAGGAAGAGGGGCCGACCAAGGGCAAGGTGGATGGATGATATTCTAGAGGTGACGGACCCGTCCCTGGGGGAGCTAGGGGTGTTGACGACCGACAGGAAGCTCTGGCGTGGGCTGATCCATGAAGTCACGAAGAGTCAGAAGCGACTGAACGAATAAACAACAAACTAACTGAATTACTATGAACATGTTAGAAGATCATTTCTCAAGTATGAGAGAAGAGGTGCACACCTCTCTAAAAAATGATACACCCTTCCAAGTGTTCTGTGTTCTTGCCTTGTTTTTTCAGAATCTTCTCAATAGTTGTATCTGTTTAGCTGATGAAAGAGTTTGTTATCAATTAGTTTATTTCACACACACACACACAAACACACACACTTTGGTACACTCCCTTCATATATAGCTAGTCCTCACTTAACGACCACAGTGGGGACTGGAAAATTGGTTAAGTGGTTTGGTCATTAAGTGAGTCACCATATGACCAGACCTGATTTTACAACCATTTTAAGGACAGTTGTTAAGTGAATCATGGGTTGTTAAGCGAATCCAACTTCCCCAATGGACTTTTTTGCCAGAAACCAGCAAAAAAATGGTTGCAAATTGCGATCACGTGACTGCAGGACACTGCAACTGGTTGTAAATGTGAGCTGGCTGCCAAGTGCCCAGATTGCGATCTCATGACCACAGGGGTAGTGTGACAGTTTGCAATGGTCTTAAGGAGAGAAGCAAGAGATAACAAAGATGGACTATGAATACAAATATATTTTCTATCCTTACTTCACTACTCTGTTAAAATGCTGAGTCCCTTCTCACAGCAGCCTGTACATAAATACCCCTTTCCTTAACTATGGGATGCTGCTTCTCACCAGTCTGGCAGAATGTTGGGAGTGTCTGTGAGCTCTGGGCTTATATTTTTTTAGCTTCACTTCCATATTTAATTAGCACAGTTTTTAGGGGGGAAAAAGAATGGCTGCTTTAGAAATATGCAGCTAGACTGTCTGTAACTTTTTTTGTGGGGTGTGTGTGGGGGGTAGCATAGAAGATGCTAAAATACATACTGTAAGGCCAACACTGTTAATAGGTGGGATAGAATTATATATTCTGTAATGGTAGGGAAAAACAAGAAAGATAACTACACTGTTTTTTAGGGTTTTCGAAGATATACTGTATATGGCTCTCCAGTTCAAGCCAGGGGTTCATTTGGAGGTGGCAGTTTTGCAAAGGCAGCAGCTATAATATCTGTCATCCGGTGGCCGGATATGGGAGCAGGCCTAGTCCAATTAGCGGACAGCAAGCCCATCCGGTTGGCTTGGTTCACTGTCTTGTGTCCTACACATTCCTGAAAAGGAGTCTGAAAAACAGAAAACTCCTCGGGGCACCAAAAACGCCAGCAGCCAGCTTCCTTCAGTTACTTTGCTTAATTATACTTGGGTAGGTTGGGGTGTTCTTGAGCTTTTCCTTTTTTTTCCCTCTCTTTTCCTGTATGGCTTAGTTTGAACACACACTGTTGACAGTGGTTATGAGCTGCAGCCTTTGCCCTGAGAATATGAAACCTCCTTTAGGGACTCTATTGGCTCATGACTGTGGTTGGCCTCTCTTTCGCCAGAAAGTGTGATTGTAGTATGATGGAGAAAATGGCAGAGAGGATTACAGCCGTCTTTGTGTCTTCACCCTTGAGACATCTCCCCGTAAGCACTTACTGATCCAGGCCGTTGCCTTGCTCCATTCATTTCTGTTCTCGGCTGCGTTCAGGTTAAACAACATACCCTTCTGAGTTTTGACATTCCTTATTTACCCTGTCGGCCTCAAACTGTAGTTTCTTTCAACATGTCCTAAATCATGAGGCTGAATGGTTTGGATTCTTTAAAAAGAAATGGAAAAGATTAAATTTCAGCACAGGGAACTGGGAAGCACTCCTCTCCGCTCCAAGGTCTGTAGTAGGGTTTTTAAGCTGCCTTTTGAGATTCTAGAATACATGGACTAATAACAGCGAGAAGATGAGCAATGGTGGGCCAACTTCCCTTGCCCAATGGCATAAGTAATGCTCTAAAATATACTTTCTGAACTCCAGGTGTCCAGTGTGGACTACAGCTTCCATCCTGCCCAGATGACATAGCTAATGGTGAGGGAGGATAGGGATTGTAATCCCACTGAAAATAGGGTGCTTTTGAAAGTTGCACTCTCACAAATCTCTCTGGGATTCTAACAACTCTAAATGCTTCCTAGAATCCTCTGCTGCAATATAATTGTCAGCCCAGAAAGATAGACCAGACTAAGAAACCAATGCCATATAAGTCAGGACTACTTTTACTGTTAACAGCTGTAGGAACAGAATCTGGCAAATCTGAATGTGCTTCTCTCATCCCTCACTTTATCTTAGTGTGAACTAGAGAGAGGCTTGTCCGAGACATTTTCTCATGTTATTTCCTTGGCCCAGACTCAGGCCCCTCTTATCTAACGTTGTCTTGGTAGCAGCTCTTCCTCCTGTTCTTCCAGGCCATTCCCTCTTTCCTCTATAAAAATTCCTTTATAGTATGATCATGGAGTAAGAAATTATGACAGATGTGCAAAATATTCTTGTAGAACAGGGTTTCTTGACATTAGATAGTCTGAAACCACTAGTCTATAAAGTAAAGCTTGTAGTGTTTCCAGTGTTTACTAATAGATTTTGCATGAGATTAGAATGGTGAAGTGCACAACCATTTGGTGATCAACAAAAATATTTCATTAGTTTGGAAACAGACATTTGAGGATTGGAGGATATTGAAAGCATTTGGAAAACAACACAGTCATAATCAAAGTGATGAGCAGCAAAATGCTTTTTTAAATAAAAAAATAAAATTTTGCTTTAATATTCTGTGTATAGCAATAAATCCAAAATGTAATTGCTTATGGCTGGGGGAATGATCATTGGATAATGCAATAAAATGTACTTCCTTATCCAAATTAACTGGAAGACTAGTGCTTACATATGATCAGAGATACAGCTCAAGAAACATAATGCCCTATAAATATAAATAGAATATAGGAAACTGATAATAAGGAAACAGAGCAGCTCATTCAGTACTATGCTTATCTGCAACTAGTCTTTATCTATAAGGATAGATAATGAGCCAGTCTGGTCTAGTGGTTAAGGTGCTGGGCTAGAAACCAGGAGACTGAGAGTTCTAGTCCCCCCTTAGGCATGAAAGCTGGCTGGGTGACCTTGGGCTAGTCACTCTCTCTCAGCCCAACTCACTTCACAGGGTTGTTATTGTGAGGAAAATAGGAGGAGGAAAGGAGTGCTAGGTATGTTCACCACCTTGGGTTATTTATAAAAATAATAAAGGCGGGATAGTAAGTAGGAAAGTAAGTAAGTAAATAAATAAATAATGCCCATGCTATCAGCATAGTTGCAATGCTAAATTCCACTCAAGACAATGTTTGCTTAAAGTATAGATAAAAGATTTACTCTAAAAACTCATAACCAACAGGCAATGTTACCTGTGTTCCCACCACATAAAGCCATGCTTTGTTGAATAGGCTCTAGTGACATGGTTCACCTATTAGCCTAAATCCTAAAATACAGATTACAAACCACAGTGGCAAGATTCAAACAGCACGCTAAACCAAAATCTAACCATATCTAAGCTTAGTGTGAGATGTTTGAAAAATTGGTTTTTGAATTAACTACTTAAAAACATAACACAGAGTTGTATTATTTTACTGTTAGAAAAGAACAACAAAAGCATTTGTCTTCTGATTTGGAGTTTTCCTTATTTTCCTTTGGATTATAATGTTATTTTAATGGATAATTTTATTAATACATTATTATAGTTTATATTGTTTCTGGCCAATCCATTTTTCTCCCCTTAAGGGACAAACATATGCTAAAGTTACTGCCCGTGTACTAAAAGAAATGTGCATTTAGTTGTTTCTTATCCATATCCAACTCAACGTGTCTTCACCAGTGCCAAATCCATAATAATTTATTAGCCTTTGATGAACAAAGTAAAATGTCATACTTTCATTCATAGCGCCATCTCATGAAACTATTTTTTCCGGATTCTTGGGGAAGTTGAAATATTTCTGAAGAACATCAGGAACTGTTGTTTTAGCTTACTTGGTGAATAGATAATTGCTTTCCAACACTATTTTTTATTTCAGGAAATGATGTGAGTGTTGGATTGTTCCTAGATGGGGTCAGCAAAGTTTTTAAACAAGCACATGTATGTGATTTCAAAAGAAACAAGGACCATGAGGACATTTAGTCTAAGTCCCAGAAGCTAAATCAGACTTTATGTAGATAAGACTTTGGCTCAGACAAGTTGTTCACGTGACTAAAAGCATTCTTTAACGGGATGTAAGCAACACTGTTTTCAGGAAAAGAAAAAGGGAAGAAAAGGACTCCAAAACAAAACCTATTATGATATCCAATTGAAAAGTTATTTATATAAGGCAAGATTTTCTACAATCAGAAAATGCTGCTGGGACATAATAGATTATTTCTATGCAATCCCCACCAAACAATTCTGAAATTTAAGAACAACAATTTAGATAATTAAGAATAATTGAATGACAATTCAATACAAATTTAGAGTATTTTTGTTAACATTGGTAGTTCAAAGGAAACTATTTAGTAGCAATAGTAACACTGGAGTTGTTACAGTTCAACTACCCAGTTTTTGTTAGGTAACTTTGCTTAGCATGCCAGCCATTTATACTAAATAAATGGAACTAACCAACAGTTCTTTTTATTGTGGTTCTGTGTTGTATATCAAAAGTAGTACAAACTGCATTTCCAAACCTGTTTCTCTGTTGGTGAATAGTAGTGTTTTCCTCACTTCTGCAACAGCAGTGTTCTATATGGGTGACCCATGGCATATTGTTATGCTAAAAATGCAATTCACAAACACACTTTTCCAGCATAACCCAATTCTCCTACAATGAGGAGAATATGAATTACTGTGTGGCAATACAGCATGACAGATAATACACCTGTTAACGTGTGCCCCAAAGAACAGCCAGAGTATTTGGGGGGAAAAAAACCACCCATAGGTATCTCAGAAACATAAAAGGTCCTAGAATAGATTCTACCCAGCACTTTTACCCATGTAAAAACATTATTTTTTGAGAGATATCTGGTTCTTGGGCTGCTCAGTTAAAACAAAAATATTATTCAGTTCAGTATATATGTAATATATGTAATATGGGCAAGCGGTAAAAAAAAATGGAGAATTCTGGAAGAGTTCTGCCTAGTGATAGAAAATGATGCGCACTACCAGGCTAGAATTTTACTGTGCTTCTGCTGCCCTTCCTTCCTTCCTTCCTTCCTTCCTTCCTTCCTTCCTTCCTTCCTTCCTTCCTTCCTTCCTTCCTTCCTTCCTTCCTTCCTTCCTTCCTTCCTTCCTTCCTTCCTTCCTTCCTTCCTTCCTTCCTCTTGTAGGCTGTTTTAATCTTAGCCAATTTTAAGTGGTGAAAACTCCACTTTTGTAATACAGTTTAAAATAGTAGAAAAAGTCAAAATTATCAATCTGGATATTGATGTACCTGCAAAACACTGCAGGGTGGGGGCATCTGCATTTCACTCCCCAAAGTTCCCTTCCTGGATCAGCCAGGTTTTGATAGCTTTCCTGAATTCCATAATGGTAAGGGCCACTCTGATGGAGGCGGGGAAGGGAGAGCAACCAGAAAGGCCTGAGTTTGGGGACCCTGACAATGACATTCTCCTAGAATAGGGACCTCCTTCCCCAATCTCTGTGAAGGCAGATACCACTGGAGCAGGCAATCCCGCAGTTAACCAGGCAGGGCTTTAAAAATGATAACCAACACTTTGAATTGTACTTATTAAGTAGTACAGCTCTGAAAGTAGTGGCATTATGTGGTCAGAGTAACTACTTGATCTGCTGCGTTCTGCACCAGCATAGCTTCCAAATGATCTTCCAGGGCAGACACATGGAGAGCGTGTTGCATTTTTTCAGTCTAGAAGTTACCAAAGCGTATGTGATTATGCGAAGGTTGTAACTGGTGCATAAAATGGATGGGACACATTGTGGGGAGGCTGGGAAAGGAGTGGAAGAGAGAACAGACATAAGCAAGAGGCAGCAGGAAAGTCAGTTGACAACACCTTCATAAAAAAAAAAGTCCAGATGGCAAGAAACCCATGTTTCAGATCAAAGAGATTCCTCATTAATTAATTATAAATGAGAGACAGAAGTGTCTCATAGTTTCCAAGATTCTGCAATAACTATGACTAGCAATAAAGATACCTTATTGAAATCTGTAGTTTTTTCTTCCTTGAAAGATCCTTCCCAGTTGTGAGGGTCTTGACAAAGGAGTTGTACAAAGGCTATTTTCAGCCATAGCTGCTGTCTGTCCATTGAGTGGGAACTTTGAGTCCAGAAGGACCTTGAGATTGCAAATCTGTTTTAAATGATGGAGCACAAACCTGTCCAGAACCAATGATGGAATATCCCTGGACATAGTGATCATGCATCAGAAGCTGTAGCCTCTGAACCCACAGCTACTCCATCTTTGGGGGATTTAGTATATTTCTCTCTATCCAGATCCTAACAGTCTCCAGGTATCCTGTTCAACCCAGGGCTGAGATGTTCAACATCTGAACCTACTGTTGATATCTGAAGCCATAGCAAAGGATGAGTTCTCCCAGTGGCTATATGTAGATATTAAATAGTAGAGGAAAGAGAGTTGGACCCTTAGGGACCTCACAGTGAAAGGCTTTCTGACTTGACCTTTCCCCTCCCACCACCACTGACTCCCACAACCAGCCCCAAAGGAAGGTGTAGAACTACTGTAACAACATATCTTCCACTCCCAATCCCTGGAGATAGTCCAGAAGGATATGGTATTGAAGGCTTCTGATAGATCAGGGAGGACTAGGAGGTCACACTTCCCCCATTCTGGTCTCACTGCAGGTAATCAACAAGAGTGATCAGTGTGGTCATGGTATAACAGCTTAACTGAGAAAGTTGCAGACAATTCATTTCTTCTGGGGTCCTCCATAACCACTTTCTCAACAAGCTTAATTAAAAAGGAAAGCTTAGAGACTGGCTGATAGTTCTCCAAACTAGCTCGGTCAAGTGATGACTTCTTGAGCAGGGGTACATCGCCACCTCTTTCAAGGCTAGTGGTCTCCTCCCAGGATACATTTACCATTGCTCTCACCCAGCCTCTGTCACCTCCAAAAGAGGGCAGTGATGTAACCCACAAGAAGTAAAGCTGATATCACGAAGGCCTCTTTCCATTCCTCAGGAGCAAGAGACTTAAACTCGCCCTAAATAATCATGCCAGATAAAGTCTGGCTCATCTCAATTGGTTCTGCCCAGGTAGCAGATTTGATATCAGAGCAATTTTATCCTCCAGATGCACTGCAAACTCCTCACAGTAGCCCAACAAATGTTATTCTGGCCTGCTCTTCCCCAAAATGGACAGAAACCTGACATACAATTCCTTGGAAAGTGGATAATGGACTGCTATGCATATGGAATGTTTCCCTGGGTGAAGAAAATTAGCACATCAGGGAGAAGGATTGAATGTATCTCTCCCCTCGCTTACTATATAGAAAGTGGGTTCTATTTGGGAAATACTATTCTACTACCATAATCACAGCTATATCTTAAAAAGATGAAAATTAGAAGTCTTAGCACTTCAGTATGCCCATTCACTTTTGTATCATGAGTGGAACTGATCTCAGTGACTCTTCACTGCAGTCCATGCATTAAAAGAAAATTAATCTTATTACTGGTTTTATTGCTCAGAATCAATAGACAAATCTATTTGCCCTCTTATGATTTCTTTTTCTGGGCCTCTGCCATTCTCTTCAGTTTCTTGAGCATTATAAACAAACTTGGTTCTGCATTGGATTGTTGCAATAAAAAATGCATTGGTGCAAGAACATTTTTGAAAACATGGTGCAGGCAATCAGGTGTGTGTGTGTGTGTGTATAGTATTTGAATAGGGATGTTAAAAGCTGATGGCAATGAAATTCACTCTTATTTTGAAAGTATGTTAAATTCTTCTGCTGCTGCCTGCTGGTGAGAAACAAACTGCAGCAGTTCCATCAATGGTTTGCTTCCTCATAAAAGTCTTGAATCAAACACAATTCCTGGAGATTTCTTGGATGTGCCTTTGTAGGGTTTTTTGGCTTACAATATGGAAGTGTCTTTTCCATTGCCTTACTGCAGGATCTTTTTTTTTTTTAATTTTCCAGTCTACCCTACAGCCCTGGTATTTCCTGGTAGTTTTCCAAGAATTAATCAGGGCTGACCCAGCTTAGCTTCCTGAGATCAGCCAAGTCATCTCATACTTCTTTATTGTAAAGTGTCAAACAAACAATAATTGGCTAGGAATTTATTTTACATAACCAGTGAATACCATTTTGAAATCTCTGTACAAGCATTCATTTCCCTCTAATAATTGACTCAGCTGGTGAGTACCAGTGAGTTGGTAATCCGATCCGTTTTTGGAGAAACAAGAGAAAAGAACTGGAATGCTCAGAGAAACCCAAAGGTTTTAAGATGATAAAAAAGCTTTATTTGTTTATGTATTTATGATCTGTAGAGCTGCCCATCTCACAGCAGTGACTCTGGGCAGCATAGAAAGATTAAAACCACCACCACAACCCATGATGCTCTAGTTAAAACAGCAACCACCCAAACAAAAAAAACTATGCCACCAGCAGAGCGTGCCTGCCTCCTGGCTCAGATGAGGGTAAAATAAAACACCAAATCAATCAAATGGGGTTGAAATGTGCTCAATGGGCAGGCAACAAGCAACTAAAAGCTGCTGGTTCTCCCTTCCCCGCATATGCATTGTGGGAGCTGTTTGTTAACATTTCTTACAATAACAATGTTCCTTACAAACTAGAGTAACTCTCAAATATCAAACTGCCATCTAAATATTTACCCCCCCTTTTCCTCAGTAATCTGAGTAAGTCAAATAGTAACTACCATAGTTTTTATTCTGCCACTGACTACAACTTACGTTTTTGTGTCTTAATATAGTTTTTAATAATGGTTTTAGTGTGGTTTGTACGTTTGGTTTTTATTTGCATTTGTTTATTGTTGGTTTTTTAATTGTTATGAGCCACCCAGAGTCATATACAGTATATGAGATGGGTGGCTATACAAATTGAATGAACGAATAAGTAAGTAAGTAATGGGGGTGGTGGAGGAAAGAGTGAACAAATGTATTTGTTAAATACAGTTTTAAAACTAATGGTTGGGCATTTATTGGTGTTCAAATGGACTATATTAAAAGCCCAAGTGATTCTTCGAAGATTCTAGGAACCAATGAAGAACATCTAGAGCAGCCTTTCTCAACCTTTTGACCCTGGAGGAACCCTTGAAATATTTTTCAGGCCTCAGGGAACCTATGCGCATTCAGGCTCAAATACAGGCCAGAAGTTACAAAATTATTATATTCGTTTCATGTGTAGGCCTGTATATACGCATTAACAGTGTTCTTAAACTAAAAATAAAGAATGAAGCTTATCTCCTTAGTATGAAGTTGCCCAAATTTGAAATAATTTTTTTAAATAAACCGTGATCTCCCAGGGAACCCTTAGTGACCTCTTGCGGAACCCTAGGCTTCCACAGAACCTTGGTTGAGAAATCCTGATCTAGTGGATGATCCCAAACTCTAGGAGGAAAAACTCCAGAAATTGTCTCAGCAGTAAGGAACTATTTTGAAATTTTTAAAAAAGTAGTAGTTGTTAACTCAAGTACTCAAGTTGTTAGGAAGGATTTTGTCACAATCTCAAATTCTATGCTTGGGTAGCTCATGCCCATCAAAGTTTACAGGGCCACTGGTCTTTGGCAGAGATTAAAAAGATTTCTATGATAAATCCTGATGGGAGTGTGGTTATTCCACTGCAATGTAGACCCTGCTAATTATAAACCCATTAACCTACTTAGTATGATTAGAATGGCACACATAATGGAAACAGAGGGATGGGACTGAACAAGAAATTCTGGTAATTTTTCCTACAGATTAGTAATGAAAAAAATGGAACTAAAATTTACTAGATCACTGGAAGTAGGCAGTTGAAACTATCTGCTCTGGTCCATTCATTCCTAATCTTTTAAATATTCCCTTGGAGTTTTTGTTTGCTCTGTGTGAACAACTATTCAAACCTGGGATCTTGATAAATGTAAATGCTGTTTGATAATTAGGTTATATGTGTGGATTTTGAAGTTCCCCATAAAAAGCAGGGTTTTTCCCCCTATTGTCTGAAAATTTGGCAGATCTGTACCTTCAGGGGGGAGCAGAATGTCTGAAAAATGCTATGCCAACTGGATGGAGAACATAGAAATTACAACAGCAACAAGGAAGCTTTGTCTCTTGTTAAGAGCAATGGGAAACAAGAGATGGATGAAAAGAAAAGAGTAAATTAAGAACAAACAGAACCATAAATAAATCCAAATAGGCTATTAGATCATAGTGATGAATGGAATAATGTTTATTTTTTTATGTCCCTATTACTGAAAACCAAAATGATAGGTAGGTAAAAGAAAATGAAACTCCACAACGAGGCAGAGAGAAATAAGGAAAAGAGAAGAAGATGAAGATGGGGAAGAAGGTGAGTAAAAAATCTTTACAGAAACAAGATATAGAAAAGTATGTTCCTAGCTAGCAGGGAAGTCAGAATATGAAATGGGCCACGGAACTGAGTAAGTGGGTGAGAGATGAAGCTAAAGACTGAAGGGGTCAACAAGAAAATGCAACCAGGGAAACTCACAGGACAGGTACAGGTGAAACTGTGAGCTACTATTAAACAGAGAATGGATGGGGGGAAAAGTGACAACTCATAAAGTGGAAAGGCAAGAAGGCTTAACTCTGTCATGCCAAGCAAGTGAAAACTGGCTTTCTTGTCTTCCGACAAATGAAGATGTCATTGCTAGGTCTGAGAGGCACAATACAACCAAGCATTTGTCCACATCCTTTTTTCAGGGCTATAAACTTATGGAAGAGCTGCCCTAGGGGCCTCAGGTTTTTAATTTATTCTGTTGCAATATAAAAATCAAATTCAATATACAAGGCAAAATGCTATTGTAGCAAGAACATTGATATGTCCTTTGAGGATTAATGCACACTGAACTCTTAAAACCAAGAAAAAGGTCTTAAAGACATTTTTGTAATAAGCCATGTACTCTGTTAATTTACTCTTCTACTGAGCAATACAGAGCCACACAGATAAGAAAAACTGTTTTCCCCTGAACAGGGATTTCATTAGAAGTTCTTCTTTCCTTAGTGGAGAAATATTTTAAAGTCATCTATTGCCCCCTTCCCCCACCATTCACAAGAGAGTTAACAACATTCCAGCATACCTCAATGTTGGCAAGTGGAGTTTTAGTCTAGCTACCTGATGATGATTGATGAAGCTGTCAGCCATACAGGAGTGGACAGAGCAGCTTGGCAGAAGTTCAGTGTTATTGAAAGAAATCACAAATACTTATTCCATCTCCTCTGCTCACTTTAATCACATTATCAACAGACTGTCAAGATGGAGCCTTGACACTAAGCCATACCTTCACACAGGCAACCTATTGTTGGCTTATTGCAATTGCAACACAGATAATGGGTAATTTTGTATTACATATTTCTATTCTACATGCTGCCTGTTAAAATAACACTTGATTTTCCAGCCCATTGCCTAGACTGCCTCAACTTTTATCCTGTTATTGTTTTTTTTACAAGTTAAATGACAAAGAACTAAATCATGAACTTTGCCTATAGTGTGCAAATATTTAATACAGATTAAATCATGGAGTTCACTCATAAGAGTTAATTACGCTTCAGAATACCATTTACTTGTAAAACACAATTTAATCCGTAAGACTTGTTCATTTGCAGTGTTCACAAAAGGATCTCATCCCCCTAGAACATTAAACATTTTCAGAGCAGGGCTATGCAGGATTGAAAGCCAACATGGGCTTCAGAGTGCATATGGCCCCACAAGTAGCATCTGTGAGGAACATCTTAAAGCAGCAGTGACTTTTCTTAGGCTTATGTGACTGTCCTTTGCAGCTGCAGCGTGATCCTGGGAAAGATGTATCTAGTTTGAGATGATCCTGAAGGTATTTCGGGCGCATCCGTGCATACTATAAATTGCATTTTGCCTTTCAAATCCACACTGCTGCATGGCCCTATTCCAGAGATTTTGGCCACTAAGCATATGAGAGTATTTTTTGTATGACACACAGAAACACTACTAGGGCGAATACATACTACAAAGACAGCCAACCTAATACCCTCCCATTCTCTCTAGTCAGAACAAATTCAGTACAATAAGCACTTCTTTCTCAAGGTTTTTTAAAGTTATCCTGATAACCTCACAAACATAAAGAATTCATTCATAAACTTCAGACTATTATACTCCCAAGTTATGTGGCCTTTTGCAGTTAATATTGCTCTACATGTCAGGTCACTGCAGTATGTCTGCACATAATTACGACCCCTCCCTGCCTTCAGCAGAAGCTGGTTCTTTGGGAAAGTAACAGGAGAGCTCATTGAAAGGACCAAACAAATGTACAGTATGTAATCATTCATTTTGTAAATAGATTTTAACTGGGCACTGATCTGGTCTGTTGAAGTATAATACTGTTACTGCTGCTGCACAAACCTTTTGTGTGTGTGTGTGTGTGCTTAAATGAAAATGAAACAATTATTCAGTGCAAAGAACCAATTTCAGTTTTTGTTTAGATCCCTGCTATTTTTAACTAAATTCTAATACTGTGTGGGAAACCCTGAAACTTGAAAACTGCAGGAAAATGGCAGAAGAGCATTTCCTAGAGAGCCTGTGTTGTGAGGTCCTTCTCCATTACAGCATATTGCTCTTTAAGACGCTCCATAGCTTTTGTGTGCTCTTCATTCACTGTTGCTTTTAGGTGCTGCTGCTCCTCCATGAATGCCTCCCAGAGAGCCACACGTTGGGCTTCACCAGCCCTTAGTTTCTCCGTCTGAAGCTGAGAAGAAAAAGCAAGTTATAAATGTTGAATCTAGGCAATGAAGAGAAGATGGTTTACTGTGTTTTGCAGCAAGGGTGTCTATGGGAGGGGAGTTTAAAAAAAGTTATTTTTTCCTTATTCTTTGGAAATATGTAGCTCGTAAAAATAAATAAATAAATAAACTCGAAAAAAGAGGAGAAATCAATTAATCAATCAATCAAATCTTATTATGGCCTTTGGGCCAGAAAGCACAACAATAAAATACATAGATGTGTAATTATTATAAAAGTTGTAAAAATGCAATAAAATTGCATAAAGTACATTATTATAGTAACTGTAGTACAAATAGCAGTAGCAATCACCAAATTTGTGCTAAGCCTCAACTGATACAGCAAATGATAGCCGAAAATCAGGCAACCTGGAAAGATATGTTAGAGTCCTGGTCAAACAGAAGCAGTGGCAGATAGACATGGTTTTCTCTACCAGGGTTTAAAATGGGATAAATATAGATCTTCCAAGATTTGCCAGAGAGAGAGCAACAAAGGAGCATATGGCTTAGGGATTCCACAGAGCCATCTCCACGTGGACCTAAACACTGCTGAAAAGGGATGTTTTTATACTGACCCACAGAACTGCAGAGGGTGATGCATCCAACCTGGCCATGGTGAGAGCCCAATGACATTTCAGAATTAGAATTGAAGAAAAGAAACAAAACAGTGGTCTCTGAAATGTTTCCTTAAGACCTATGTTCACTTCCTATATTTGTTTGGATAGATCGCTGACCTATCTTTTACTGTTTGAAATTATATTTTGATCTACCTATTCATGAGATATTTTATTATTTTTAGATTTATATCCCACCTTTTCTTCAGGTGCTCAAGGCTGTGTACACTGTGCTCTCTCCATCCATTTTTTACCCTAAAACAATAACCTTGTGAAGTTGTTAACTCCACAAGGTTATTGTTTTAGGGAGAAAAATGGATGGAGGGAGCACAGTGTATACAGAATGTGATAGGGTCTGGACCATCTGATGAACTTTCATGACTGAGGGTGGACTTGATCGTGGGTCTTCCTGCCAGTCCATCACCTTCACTACTAGCCAGTTTTGTCTAGTGGTTAAGGCTCCAGGCTAGAAATCAGGAGACTGTGAGCTGTAGTTCCGCGTTAGGCGTGAAAACTGGCTGGGTGACTTTGGGCCAGTAACTCTTTCTCAGCCCAGCTCACCTCACAGGGTTGTTGTTGTGGGAAAATAGGAAGAGGAAGGAGTGTTAGGTATGTTTCCTGCCTTGAGTTAATTTGTAAAAATAAGAAAGGTGGGATAGAAAATAAAATAAATAAAATAAAAATAAACCCATGCTGGCTCTCAACATGATGTCTGAAAATGTTGCTGGGTGAGCCATTCAATGACATGGGGTGCAATATTATCAGTATCCTGTTGATACCCAGTTATACATCACCCTGGCCAGACAGGTGATGCTGTTTTGGTGGTGACTCAGTATCTGGAGGCTGTGAGGGTCTGTCTGGATGGGGAGGAACTGGCTCCAACTCAACCTTAGCAAGACAGAATGGCTTTGGGTTTTTGCCCTCCCCTGAATCTGGTGATGTGTTATCTCTGACTCTTGATGGGGTGCACAGTTTGGAGGTCCTCCTAGACTCACAGCTCCAAGGAGCAGGTGGCAGCCATGGCTAGAGGATCGTTTGCACAGCTACATCTTGTGTGCCAGTTGCACCCATTCCTAGACCAGGGGGCCTTGTTCACGGTTACTCTTGCCCTGGTCACTTCCTGGTTCGACTACTGCAATGCACACTACATAAGGCTGCCCTTGAAGACCACCCAGAAGTTACAACTGGTCCAGATTGCAGCAACAGGGCAATGGCAGCGCCTCTCCTCTCCCACCAACACTGACTGGAACCAGCCGGAGGAAGGAGAACCACTGCAAAACAAGGGTGGTATTCCAGAGGGCAGGTGCTGCCACAGAAAAGGCACATTTACCGTGCAAGATGGCATTGTGTGATTGACGGGATCCATAGCATGCCCCTTCAGCCTGACCTCACCAGATGGGTGGAAACATGTGGAGACAAGCAATCCCTAAAGTAGCCAGGCCTTATGTCATGAAGGGCTTTATAGGTGATAACCAGCACCTTGAATTGCACCTGAAAGCCAACTGGTAACCAGTGCAGCTCAGGAAGCAGTGGAGACATGTGAATATACTATCATACACCCATCACTACCCAGGTTGCCACATTCTGAGCCAGCTGCAGCTTTCAATGGGTCTTCAAAGGCAGCCCCACATAGAACACATTACAGAAATCTAATTGGGAGGTGACCAAGGCATGAGTTACTGTCTGATAGTCTAACAGTAGGCTAAAAGGAGATAAAATCATCTCAGCTGAGAGCAATCAATAATGGACTGGTTGTATGGAATACTATTTTTCCCCAAGATAGTTCTCAAAGCATTAGGAAACCTACTCTGGATGGATACTTGCCATAGGACTGACTGGCACTCTTTTAATCTGCGGCATGTGTCCTGCAGCAAAGAAGGCTGGGGACTATGCCTTATTGCTTTCTGAGTGAGTATCATAGGGAAGACCAAGGGTCTCCCAAGGCATCCTAATTTTCAGCATTGGTTAAAAAAGGCAACCAGCCTTTCCCAGGACATCTGTTTTCTCAAATATATGGAGGTAATTTATTTTAATGTTCACCTGTTGATGTACAACACAGCTGGTAGGTACCAGGCTGAACAAGGCTGTGTCATGTTTAGTTTCAAAATCAGAAGAGAGGGAAAATATATAGACTAGAGGGAGGAGGGAACCTGCAGTATGCCCTCTCTCTCTCAGCAAGTTTAGGAAATTAGGAATGTTATATTCACACTGCATCTGACAGCATTTTGCCCTTACCAATTACAGCCTTATAGAAATAAAAAATTTGAAATGTTGCTTCAGTCTGCTTACAGTGCTCCTCTATTAGGGCTGAAAAAGTTGAATGGGCTGCCTGCTCCTAATAAGTGAAGTACAGAAGAAAAATATAGAATTAACTTCTTGCACAGTTTTTCCAAATGCTGAGGTTTTAGCATACATGTATTACAAAACAGCAGTGTGCAGCCATGTGAGAGATTCCAACAAGTAGCATGTTCTTATAATATGGCCTTTCACGAAATAAGATCCACAGGTATGAAATGCTTCCATTTCAGAAAGCTGTACTCATAATATGTTCAGTGTTTTTGACTGACCAGGAAAGATTTACATTTCCATTCTGTTGGGTATTTTTTTGTTCCATGCAAAACAGGGATTTCCCTTTTTTCTGGCTGTGAACAAAATTCTTGGAAAAACCTTCCACCCATACAGAAGCTGAGAAGATCTAGTAACTTTGTTATTTTTATAGCAACTCTGAAAGACTAATTAAAACAGCATGTTTTCCTAAGTCTTTATTTATTTGATGTACTTATTCCAGAAGAAGGTATGCTTTTCACCTTCCTGAAGACTTGTTAATAACATATAGATTTGTTTCAGAGCAGTTTGTGAATCTCAAGATTATTTAATTCACATTCTTACATGCAATTTTAATCTGATGGTAATTAAATCTCCATTTTGCCAGTGAAACTTGTAAATCTTTTGACTGATATATTCCTAAGTAGCTCTGTCAAAAGCCAAACCAGGTTAAGAAGTGACCAGATCACAGATTGCTTCAGTGTAAAGCTTAACAATGTGCATCTGGACAGAAACTGGACATCAGCTGAAAGGCACACAGCCTTCGCACATTGAGCATAGCCTGAAGCATCTTTGACTAGTTTAGCGTTTACAATGACATGGTGGGCACACTACACTAAAGATTTAACAGCAGGGATTTAAGAAACAAAAACACTCAGTCCCATTTACAACAATATAACAACAAAGTAGAAAGCAAGTGGCACAAGACATATCCAGAGTGTCCTTGGTGTGAAGTAAAAATACCATATTAATACGGTAATCTGGATGGGGCAACTAGTTGTGACCATAAAACAATCCAATGCTCATTCAAGTAGCACTGCTGAAATTTCAAAATAAAATGGACAATTTTCATTTGCACAATTATTAGTTGAATATTATAGGTGGTACTCACTTAATGACCACTTATTCAGTGACTGTTCAAACTTACAGTGATGCTGAACAAGCGGTAGTTATGGCTGGTCCTTGTACTTATGGCCGCCCCAGCATCTCTGTGATCATGTGTAATCGTTATGTGATCGTGACCTCCCCTGCCAGCTTCTGACAAGCAAAGTCAATGGGGAAGCCAGCAGGAAGTCGCAAGTTACCATCACGTGAAGTCCTTGCTTAATAATGACAACCGGGACTGTTGGAACTGCCATCGCTAAACGGCGCAGTCATGTGGTTTTTCAACTTATGACTGCGTTGCTTAATGACAAAGTTCTGGTCCCAATTAGCATTGTTAAGCTAGGACTACCTGTACTCACAATGGACGTGGTAAGCTTAATATAATCATGTATAAATGCTGAACTAGTGTAATGGGAAGAAGGAATAACCTTGAGGAATGGGAAGAAGAGCCACAACCAAGACAATGGTGAGATAAAAGAAATCTGAGTCACAAAGTGCTTGCAAGATTCTGTTATTGTAACCTTATAATAAAAAAAAGTAGCATTAGCTTTCATGACTTGTCTGGCTTCCTAGCCTGGTCTATCTTGAAGGGCTGCCAACACTGGACACCCCCTTGTGGCTGAAATAATCCATTTAAAGCCCCTAGCACCCCCCACCATTACCTGCCCCTGCCTTTTAGGCTAGACTTTGCTAGTTTATGAATGTAGTAAAGGTAAAGGTAAAGGTTTCCCTTGACGTAAAGTCCAGTCGTGTCCGACTCTAGGGGGCGGTGCTCATCTCCGTTTCTAAGCCTTAGAGCCGGCGTTGTCCGTAGACACTTCCGGGTCATGTGGCCAGCATGACGACACGGAACACCGTTACCTTCCCGCCAAAGCGGTACCTATTGATCTACTCACATTTGCATGTTTTCGAACTGCTAGGTGAGCAGGAGCTGGGACTAGCAACGGGAGCTCACCCCGCCGCGCGGTTTCGAACCGCCGACCTTCCGATCGGCAGCTCAGCGGTTTAACCCGCAGCGCCACCGCATCCCCTCTTTATGAATGTAAAATATTAGTATTTACCTGCCTTTCTTCCTGCTCTCTCTGCTGGAATGTGTTGAACATCTGGTTGGCTACCTGCACTGAAATAAAGTTTACAGTTGTACAACTCTTCATTCTCAGTACTCATTCAGTATTCTTTAAATGCAAAAGGCACTGAAGAAAAATAACTCCAGCTTACATCTCCCTAATACTTCGTTCAGATTTCCACGCATTACTTCTTCACACTTGGGCAAAATCTTGTCATTTGCCTCAAACATCGTGTTCTTTAAGTTTTCAAGAACCCGCATTTCTCGGAGACCTCTTTTTTCCTGTTGGAAAAAATAAAAAGGGGTAATTCTAAATATTTTACAAAAAAGCTGACATTTAATAAATATCCAATCCAATTTCACTTAAAAAAGAACTAGACAGAAATTCTATATCCCCTTACCAGGAAGTAAAGTTCATTGAACTCAGTGAGACTTACAACTAATCAGACATGTATACATTTTGTTTGTTGAACAGACTATAATATCTAGATCTTTAATCAGATTCCAGGTGACTGCACAACTACTTTGAAATAACTCAGTTCTACTCAGTGGGACTTTTTAACTGATTAAATATGCTTATACAGTAACTGCACAATTAACGTTTCCAAACATCGTATGTTGACACATCCCCACCATTCTTCATTTAAACATCCTATGTTTAAACAAGTGTTTTTACAATTATTGATTTTGTTCATTTTATCACCCAGTCTTGAAAGAAAACCTGAGAGATTGAAAGCTATTAGAATTACATACATGTCTTATTCTTATTAAAGTTTTGCTGCCATCTTGTGGCAATTATATTCAATATTATGCTTGCATAAAAGGGCAGTTATTTAACATTTAAAAGTAATTTTCTGCATATTTATATCGCATACTTTTAAAAAAAAAAAATGAAAAGTCTGCCTCACCTATAATATCATTTCTATAAAATACTTTTGCAACCATGCTTTTTAATTCAAAACCACCTTCTTCCACATCTCCATCATACTTCATTTCAAAATAACTAATATCTAACGTACTTCAAATTCTTTGATGAAATAACGAATTTCTCCTTGAATAACTGGTCTGTGATCCAAAAGTCGGGAATATATTTCGCCAACATCTACAAGAAAAATAATGAATTATAATCTATTTATATATTACTAGAATAAAAATTTTGTAATCCACTTCCACCTTTGTAATCCACTTCCACTTTTCTCTTTTACTGCATTCTCCCTTCTGGTTTCCCAGCAGCTACAGGGAGGGAAATTCCTTCAAAATAGCAGAAAATTTTCTATGTTGCTTTATAGAAGAATCAGTATCCAAGTTTGTGCTGCCATTACAAAAGCCATTTTAATTTCATAAAGTTTAGGAGATGTCAAGTTAAACTCTCTTTTACCTACCAACAGGCACTCAAACGTTTTATTGACTACAAAAAGACTTGCCTGCAACCCAAATGCTTTATACCTTAAAGGAAGTATACAGAATTAGATCTATAGACAGAACATTTTACAGGATAATTTTGTCAAAGAGACTTCCTTGCTAGTATACTGAGAGCAGATACTTGTTTTATGTATGAAACCCATATATTTCACTGTCTTACTTGGGTTGAAGGATAAAACAGGTAAATAGAACATTTTAAAAATAAAAGAAATAATGCTAATTTTACTATTATTTGTCAGTTGTTTCGATGCCTCCAAAATGGGGGGGGGGTACGTCTGTGAGGTCCTCAGTGCTACTTAGCTTAACCAGCTCATTGAGATGCCATCTTTTGCTGTCTGAACCATCCACTGGAACTACGTCCATGAGCCCAAGTGGGAAAGATTAAGCAGGGACAGAACTTTTCAGTCCTCAGAGATACAGTTTTTAGACTGATCTTAATGGTCTTCTGGAAGGTTCCCATTTTAGATAATAATATGTCTTAGGGCTGTGCAATGCTTTAGATTTAAAGGCAAAAATATGCTTTGGAGTGCACAACAGTTGTTGACTCTTGGAAGATCTGATTCATTGATTGGTTATGTGCCACCAAGTCATTTTTTACTCCCAGCGACCACATAGATTTTCTCCATGATGATCTATCCCTAACCTGTTCTTTCAAGTCTCCCAACGGTGTACTCATTGCCACTGTAACTGAGCTTGATAGGATACAATCAGTAATTTGTAATAAAACATCCACAGGATAATCAATCAAGCAAAATCGTCCAAATCACAAATAACATCAAAAATAAAAATTCTAACAAGAACAGACAAAAACAGAGAGAAGGATGCTTTCAGACAATAAAAGCCCTCTTGAACTAGTCTTCCATAAATCTGCCCAAGCCAACTCTAACCAAGCTCAACCAAGTCAGCCTAACACTGCCGACTTCCATTTGCTTGACAGATCTGCAGAGCTGATTTTATGTCTCCCATGTCAGATTCCAGTGGCCATTCCAGTCTCTTAGCTAGGACGTAGGCATCATCATCACAATCATCATCATCACAATCATCATCATCATCATCAATTCTATTTCCTTTCAGAATCCATTGGTGCTTTATTCAGAAAGGGTTAGAAATAGCTTGCACTAATTTCGTCCAAATGCCATTGCTGCCTATGGACCTTCGCTACTTCTCCTTCCTTCCAAAATGACTCACTTATTGGGCAATAAGTCGTAAGGAAGGCGATGGACACCACACAGCATTACCTTGCACGCTCTGCTTCCAACTACTCCATCGCTACTCTCTGGACACTATGTAACGTGTTTGAAATTACCATATCAGCAAGCAAGAGAATGAAAACTTAACGGAGGAAAGCAAAAAGAACGACCAGCGCTTCCTACCTTTAAAAATAGGGCAGGAGGACGCGGACGCCAGTGAATCGCTCCGTTTATTACCGCTTCCAGAAACTGGTGACTCCGCAGTTTTACTGAACCTTAAGGTCCCGGGAGCCCCACTACTCATTTCACTCAGACTCCCCAGGAGGACCGCAGCGGGGTGACTTTGGAGTGCCTCCTTGCGAATGCGCATGCGCAACTGTCATAACGCTTTCTGGACGGGGCAAGATGTGAGTACTGCGCATGAGCAGGGAAGCTTTCACTTTGTGAAGCCGTTCCCAAAACAAACGCAGGGAGAGGTCGTTCTCTATGACGTCAGCAACTGAAATCTCATTGAAGGATTCCTTAATGCCTCGTTCAAAATACTCAGGGTCAACGTCAAAGTACAGAGATGGGCAGCTAAGAGGAAAGGCTTTTGCTCAGCATGCATTTTGAGTATGAATTGACCAGCAAGCTACATCTCCTTCTTTTTGAACAATTCTAAGAGGTCTAGATCTACAGGTATATGGTGGAGACTATTTCCATTTATTTCAAAATCTGCTTTCTAACTGCAATTTCAACATGGTGCGCAACAAATATTACACCAGGAACAACACACTTTAAACGAAGCAAATCAGCTCCATTCCAGCAAGATAGTATTTCATGCTTTTAACGACACGCTGTGGATGTCTTGCTCAGTCCTGTGGGATTTAGAACAGAGAAGTTCGACTGTTACGTTGTTTAACTTACAAGCAAATTTGAGTATTTGTGAAATCTTACTGATGTTTCTGAGAAACCTTCCTGAAGCTTTCTAACTCTTTCCTGGTTGTGAGATCCCAGAAGATATTCACAGAATCATAGCACGTAAGGGTCAAAGGATCTTAGAGATCATCTAGTCCAACCCCCTGCCCAGTGCAGAAATGCATTATAGTAACATCCCCGACAGATGGCCATTAGGCCTTTGCTTAAACACTTGGAGTGAAGGAGAGATCACCATGTCTTGAGGCAATCTGTTCTATTGTTAAACATCTCTTGCTGTTAGGAAGTTTTTCCTGATGTCAACCCAAATCTGCTTCTTTGTAATTTAAATCCATTGTTTCTTTGACCAGTCTTCAGGACAACTGTGAACAGTTCTGTCTACCTGGCGGCACTTCAGGTACTTTAGGTAGCTACCATGTCTCCCTGCAACGTTCTCCAGGCTAAATATACCCAACACCTCCAACCATTCCTCATATGATTTTCCTTCCCGGCCCCTTATTATCTTGATTGTTAACATCTGGAGACTTCCTAAAACGCAGTGTCAAAACCTGGATGCAATATTCTAGGTGTGGTCTGACTAACACAATGCAGAACAGAGAAGAACAATAATTGTGAACTATACTTCTTTTGAGCCAGATGATGATGATGATGATGATGATTATGGTTGATTGCACAGTCAGTCAGATGTTTAGACTGGATTTGGCAGTTTTGTCTACCTATTAAGTCCCTCCCAAGGATCTGGGATAGGCAGATGTTGTTTGGTAACATTAAAGATATTGTTGCAGGATGTAAGCTGTTCCAAGTAAAGCTGCCTTTTGCAATGGACTGGTAGTGATTTTGTCAGTGCCAATGGTGTTCAAATGGTCCTCCAGATGTTTTGGAATTGCACCCAAGGAACCTATTACTGTTGGTGCTATCTTTGCTTTCTTCTGCCACAGTTGTTCTACTTCTATTTGCAGGTCTTTATATTTTGTGATTTTCTTTGGTTCTTTCTCTTCTCTTCTGCTGTCTCCAGGTATTGCAATGTCCACTATCCAGACTTTTTGTCTTTCTTATCAACAATTGTTGGGGTGTTGTGTGGCAGATACTTGTCTGTTTGAATTCTAAAGTCCCAGAGCACTTTAGCTTCTTCATTTTCTATTGCTTTGTCTATTTTGTGTTCCCACCAGTTCTTATTTGCAGGCAAGTGGTATTTCTTGCAGACATGCAAATGCACCATTGTGGCTACTTTGTCATGCCATTGTTTGTAATCAGTCTGTGCAATCTTCTTGCAGCAGTTAACTAGACAGTCCACTGTTTCTTCAGCTTCTTTGCAGAGATGGCATTTGTTGTCTGTTGCAGTCTTCTCAATTCTGGCTTTATATGCATTATTATTATTATTATTATTATTATTATTATTATTATTATTATTATTAAACCTGCATCAAACCTTTGGCTTATATTCAGGTTGTAACCCACCAAGAGATGCAGATGTTTTCACAAGTACTGCTGTCCATCTTTTACTCAGGCTTTTGATTTTTGCTATCTTACTTGCCTTTATTGCTGAAATTCATCTATCTAGCTGGTTTCTGCTTACTGTTCTACTTTATCAAGATCCTTGTGAAGCTTGATACTGTCCTTCAAGGTGTTTGCTGCTACTCCTGTCTTTCTGTTGCCTGCAAATTTGATAATCATATTTTCCAACTCTGTACTGAAGTCATGTAGAAGTATGTTGAACAGCAGGGCCTAGAATGGAGGCTGGGTTGTGCCAGTTGACACTTCCTTTCAGCTTGACACTAGCTTGACGTGCATTCATTGGGTATTATTCTTCAATCAGCTCTGAATCCATCTAATGGTCCAGTCCATATTTTTCCATATTCTTTACTCGGATCTCATGGAGACCTTATCAGATGTGCTGCTGAAGTCAATGTACACCATGTCCACTGCATCCCTATGTGTCAAGGTACTGTACAGCCTCACTTTCTTCCTCTGCTTCTAATGCAGTGATATTTATTTATTTATTTATTTGCTTGCTTGCTTGTCGATTCATTCGTTCATTCATTCATATAGCTGCCCATCTCACATATTTTTTCACAATATCAGATGTTCCTTTGGGGTTTTCCAACTCTTCCAGAGAATTCTGATTCCCCCATTCCATTCCATCCCATAACATTTATGTTGTTATAGATATTCCGTAAATGGGTACATACATATGTTTTTATGTAGAAACAGTAAAATCAAAAGCAATGGTGTGCTCCACTTTAAAGGGCCATACAAGGCTAGAGCCTGTTGGATTTCCAAGGAAGTGTACCCTTATCCATGGAAGTCCATTGAGTGAGTCTTCTGGGTCAGCCACTATTTCTGAAAACAGCCTACCTCACAACTGCTGGTGGGGACTTGGTGGACTGCAGGCAGAACCGACAACACAGCAGTTTTTTCAGGCTCAGGCAGCTTTTTCCTGAAGCTCAGGAGCATTTTTCTGGAAAAAGGAAAACACCTGGAATCACCCCATCTGTCCCGACGGTTGCTTCCAGCCAGATGATCGCAAACAGTGCTCGCATTCGACTGGTAAGAGCTAGCCGGGAGGCTGGGATGTCACCGTTTTCCAAGCTGTGCTGTAGCCTTAAAGGGACACTAAGAGCGGCCACCCCATTTCTAACTCATCCAATTATATTTCTTTTAAGTATGCGTACCTCAAGAAAGGCTTTCTACAGCAAGGAGAAGCGGGGTCTTTTGGTGCTTATCGTTATTTTGGGGATTAATTTTTTAAAAAATTCTTTTAAGTTTTGGACTTTATTTTCCCTCCAAATATTAAGGAGGATTGAGAGTAAGTAATTGTCTCCCTGTTATTATTTTTGTACTAAATTTGAAGATATTAGCATTTTCCTACACGATGAATCGGCTGTTTTGAATTTTCAGTTTTCTGCTTCTACTTTCCCTGGGGAACTGTCTGCATATTTCACTTTCGTTTGTGTAAACACATTCTGGAATTCTTTCATATCTTTGACTTTTGCTGGTTAAGCCCCTAGGGGGCGCCATAATCTATTGCGTGAGACATGGAGGATTTTTACAGACTTTCTCTGACTCCCACCAAGATTTTAAACAGATTCTTTCTGATTCCTACCAAGTTTTATGTAAGGTATTCAGGACATTGTGGAAAATATAAGTTCTAAAATGTGTCATCTGGTTGGGGATGTCGTGGATGAAACTGAGGAATTTAACAGTGAGAGAAATGTCTCTTCTAAGAGTGAGATCGGGATTTCTATTGAAATGCTGGATGAAGATTGGATAGTTGAGTTGGAAAAATTTAAGGGAGACATTGAGTTGCAAGCCACAAGTGAAATTGATTTTCTGGTGGATTGCCAGGAAAAAGAAGGGGTTATTATGTATGGAAGGTTTTCTGAAGAGAAGTCAAGAGTTTTTGAGGGGGGCAGTTGGGCTGTTTGATCTTTTTAAGAAAAAAGCTCTGTGTTCATTGTGGGGATATGTAAAACCTCTGGTTTATTTTGAATTGGGATAAGAGTTAAAGAATATTTATCTGGATTGTTTTTAAGGCTTGTCTGATTTCATTTATCTTTAATGATCTGAATTAAGATTAATAAGGTATAAAAATGTCTACTTGGAGGGTTTTGGGTTTATTAAGATCAAGATAATTAAAATTGTTGTATTACTAAGTATAATTGCAGACAATTTATGTGCTTTTTAGTTTGACTTTTATCATAGTAGACAGAAATGTATAGAATAGTAGTAGGAAGGAAATAAATAAATGTTATCTTTGGGGGGGGAAGTTGAATAGGAGGTTTATATAGTTTTTTCTTTCTTTTAATATAAGGGGAGGGAATAACTGTATTTAGTGATTTTTACAATGTGCCAATGGAATGATTTATAGAAATAATGTGATTTTGGTTTAATATAGAGTAAGGGATTATGGAAATTTTTGTATATCCTTGCTGTTAAAAGTCAGAAGTCACCTCTTTTTGTAACTTCGAAAAATTTTTCTCTTGTGTTTCTACACTTCCTTAGTTTTTTCTCTTTCTTTCTTTGTAGTTTTTTGTTTTTCTCTAGCTTTTATCTTTGTTTGAAACTTAATAAAATTCTTATAAAAAAGAGAACCTCACAGGGTTGTTGTGGGGAAAAGTACGCTGTCTTGATTTTCTCAGATTAGATTAGTTTTACATGTTGAATTGTGCCATAGCTGAAATTTGGGCTTTCGGGTTTATATTTAAATTTAACATTTGGTCTATATGTTACTTAATTTTCTTAATGTATTGTTCACCATTTATAACTTCTTTTTCTTCCTCTTACTAATTCTAATGAAGTTAACCAAATATTTTAAAAGTTTAATAGACATGTTGTAACTACAAATTGGCCATGAAATGTTTCATAGTATTCTAAGTTTGTAATGGTTATCTGAGAATTATTGGCTGTCCACCCTTATTTTACTGTTTTTACTGGCTTTTTCAACTACTATGATCAATATTATCTTTGTCTGTTTTTCTATCTTCTTTAAACTTGTATTTGTATTAATATTACACGCCTTTACTTTCTTGAAAATTGTAATACCTAGTTTGTAAGAGTAAGTAAATGCCCCCTCAGACTAAAACAAATTAAAATGGGCTAGGGAAATGTTAAAAGTAAAAATGATTTTGTTTTGTAAGATAAAATAGCCAAGTCATAAAACTTGGGAATGGATTAGTTCTGAGTCTGAAAAATCAACGTATGTAGTCATCACGTAGAGTCTTGGGGAAGATTTACTAAATAAATTGTCACTTTTGCCTTGCGATAGAAGCTATGTTCTGTTTTAGGGATTATCTTGCCACTTGCCATTAGCGTTAGGGGCATTTTGCATTGCAGAAGCTTCAGATTAACATGCCGAGTCCTGCCGTTTCTCCCATGGGCTGTCTAGTGATGATACCCCACTAAAGGATTGTTTCATCCAAATGGCGGTGCGTGAGTTGAATGCTGACAACAGGCAGGGAAACCCAAACCTTTTGAGGCAGACCTTTCAGGAATCAGACACAATCAGAATGACATTCTTTAAGAGGGGAGTTGTGGGGGAGAGGAGATACTTTGCATGAGCATAATGCATCTGTGGGCAGCATCTGTGGAGGACTAAGACCATGGTCATGATTGTTAGAAGTTTGCAGGCTGTGATGCTGATCCTGGTTAAAACAAGCCTGGGGCTGAGTGGTTTCAGAGTAGTTGCCTTATCAGATTAATCATATGGGTATGGTATTTGATGTTCAACCTGGACAGACAGGCCTGCCAGGCAGGAACTGCTCAGACAGATGATGTTAAGCGAGGACAGAAATTACCCACTGCAAGACTAAGAAGACAAATGACACCCAGCAGGAACAGCAAGCCAAATCTGGGGAATCTGCAATCCAGCTCTGGCCCTAGGCTACCTGCCTCTTTGAAGTAGAATAGATGTAGCCCATGAGCTGTCACATTAGATCACGAGGCTGGAAAAAGCCGAGAGTGATTTAGTTCTTCCAATAAAAGGAAAAGTTTAATGATTCCAAATCTTTTTAAAGGGGGCCAAGGTAACATCAGAAGGGAAAAGGGGGAATCCTTAAGATGTAATGCTTATTAAAATATCATCTTCCCTCTTCTCTCAGCAGTGAAGCTTATGATCCAAATAGCAGCTGAAATTATTGCAGTTATTACCGTTACAGGAAACAGAAGTGTGTATCTGCAGGAATGTAACAAGTAATCACTACTGCAAAATCAAGCTTACCCTCCAAGTTTGATAGCCTTCTACATTACTCTAAATCCATGGGCTATATAGCATTATAAATTCATCACAATGAATGCAGAAATGGAAAACCAAAGCTTTGTAATGGCAGGAGAGGAGAACCAACATACTTGCATTTCACACAATCATATAACACAGTGAGTGGGTTTTCAGCATTGCATGATTTATTATTTTTTATTTAATGCTCTAAGGCCAAACAGTGCTGGTGTGAAATTCTGGAGGAGAGAGAGAGAGAGACCTAGAAATAAGGATCAGGATGCTTCCTAAGCTCATGCTAGTCCAAAATGTGGGACTTGGTTGTAGTGTTGAGCTCACAAAGAAGTTGATTCTAGTCCTTTTGTGTCCGTTATCCCTATGCAAAAGACATAATAATAAAGCTCTCAGTTCTCTTTACTACAATTACCTGCTCTAATAAAGGGAAAGAAAAAGCCCTTTGGATCTTGGGAATCAAAAATCCTTGCAGATGTACTGCAAATTGTCCAAAGCTCTGACAGTGGACCAGGATCTATATTCTGCTCAAAATGTAGAAAATATTGTTCTCCAGGAGGCAGAACAAATGTTTAAATGTGGTGAACATTTATCAAATAATTCAGACGTTTGTTGATCCCCAGGCCTCCTGCTTCTTTGCCGAGGAGTTATACTACTTGGAGGTAAGATACCTGTGCAAATTGCAAAATTTAAAGTCATTTATTTATTTAAATAATTTATTTGGACACCGACAGTATCTCACAACAATAACTCTGGGCGGTGTACAAAGATTAAAACCTAACAAAACAATAACCCATGGCACCCAGGTAAATGACATCTTCCAATCATAAAAACTGGAAAGTGTCAGTTGATGACAGATTAAAAAACTCTCTCTCCTTATGCACCTGGAAAGAAAGCAATTAAGAACTGAAATATTTCCCTCACCAGATATTAAAAAATGAATCAGGAATTTAAAAAATTCCTTTATTCTACCCAATACCCATGGGAAATGGAAAAGCAATCTCAAATGAGGATATACAGACACGGCCAAAAGTACCCCTCCGCTTTCTCCCAAAGGATCCCAATTTGCTGAGAAGTTGAAACTGACACAAGTAAACGGCATCCACCTTTTTTACGTCGTAGTTCAGAGAGCAGACACCTTGTTCCTAATGTATGACGTAACATATTCTTGTAAATAAAAAAGCAAATGAAAATGGCACGGAGATAATTATTTTCGTATATATCTTGGCACCACAATAATGGTGGTGTATGCACTCATATCATGCTGGAAAATTGTTTCTTTGCTGTATGGTCTGTCTCAAGTATGAAACTAGTCTATTTATGGGCCATATTGTATTCAAACTGAAGTACGGTTATGCATGTTAAAAATAAACACGAAGCCAAGGGAACAAATTTCAGCTGAGTTGTGCATCTTTTGCAGCATCATCTTGCTGTCCTGATAATGGTCAGGAAGGCTCGGTTAAAGCACTAAAAAAGCTAAGATCAGCAGGAATGACAACTGGCTGTTTCTCTGCACATGGATATATTTTATCCTACTCTGGAATACTTTTTTGTGTGCAGTCTAATCACACCATATGGCAGAGTGTCACTTCCCAGAGGCACATACTTGAGAAAATAACAGCAGGCTCTTCAGTGCATTTGAATGCAGCAGTTATGCAGAATATTAAATAAGCACCATTGTTCATTTCCAGGGCTAGGACAATATAGTTTCAGAGTTCATAGCAATGTCTATGTATTTGTGAAGAAACAAAGCACAATTAAAAGAACAAATTATACCTCCGAGGTATGCATCCTTAAAAGTGTACCATGAAAGCAAGATATCCAAAATATTTATTGAAATGTAAATCTTAAGCAGTAAGGAAAGGGCACAGAGCATTAACAGATAACAGAGATTTTTTTTTCAACTAACAGAAAAATCAATTTTGAAGATATTAAACAGTCTGTTGCAGTTCTTCACTTGTATTGCCAGTTCTCAAACAAGTGAATGTCTTTTTTACACTGGGAGGCATCCTGAAAGAAACACTTAAAATGGATGGTATATAAATTAAAATACTTAATTATGGATGCATGTATATTTGTTTTTAACAACTTAAACAGTAGTAGGACTGTGCATGCTTCAGAACTGATTAAAAATCAGGGTTGTGGACCCCACATGAACTCAGCATCTCTGTTATTCATTGAGCAGCCCATCCTTCCCCCCCCCCCCCGACTTCTGAGAGAGCCTGGAAAAACCTATGGAAGAATCAGCTGTTGGATCATAAAGCAGTAAATAAACAAAGCGCTAAATAGATAAATAAATATCAACTGCTTTTAAGGGTCATGCTAACTTCAATAAGTTGACTCCTGAAAGATTTCGTTTAATTTTATAACCAATTTAAAATATCTTGCTAAAGGATATCCAGTAAGTTGTTTGCATTTCAGTATTTTGTATTAAAAGTCAGGATTAAAATGGGATAGAATGTATGAGTCAACACTGAGAAGCAATGATGCAGGGGTTACAAGTTTGGACTAAGGAAGAATCAAGTCCCTGCTGGGATCAGGGAGCTCACTGGGTGACTTTGGGCCAGTTGTTCTCTCTCATCCCCCAAAGGGTTGTTGCTGTGAGGTTAAACTGGTGGTGGTGGTAGTGGTGGGGGTACAATGGACATTATCTTCAGATGCTGATCAAATGTTGGGATATTAGTATAATGAATAACTAAATTAGAAAATGAAGCTTAGGAGTGAATTTTGTCATTTGGCAACTGCAAAAATTATTTAATGCAGTACCTTAGTGATAGCTTTAAAAATCCCCACTACCCAGACTAAGTTTGAAATAGAACTATGTACAAATGAACATATTATTACTAAAATGTATAAACTGCTGTTGAAATATGGGACAGAAGAACAAGTGAAAGAATGTATGATAAAATGGCTATAATATACAAATGGACCAATGAGAAAATATGTGGTTTTTTGGCTATAATATACAAATGGACCAATGGGAAATTATGTGGTTGAAAGGACTTAAATTTACATTATGTTCTAGCCTTAAAAGAGAATTTTTATAAAATGATGAATCGTTGGTATTTGTCATCAGATAAATTATGTAGAATGTATAAAAGTACTTTGAATCATTGCTGGAAATGTGAAGCAACATGAAGGAACATTTATCATGTTTGGTGGACATGTAAAAAAGCCAAATTTTTTTTGACACAAATATACTAATTCAGAAGATTTTAAAGACTAATTTACAATTGAAACCAGAGGCTTTTCTTTTGGGATTAATGGACAGATAGCTAGAAAAAAGCCATGGAACTTTGTTTTTATACATGACAACTGCAGTGAGATTATTATACGCTTCAAAAGTGGAAAAGTTCAACCCACAATGGAAGAACTGTTGGGGAAGATGATGGAACTTGCAGAGATGGCTAAATTGACTTATTTGATTAAAGAAAAAAAAGTATCTACATTTGTGGCTGACGAAATGCCTTTGGACTTTTTTCATGAAATGGAAATAAACACACATTTATGACTTGTGGTTTTGATTAGAAAAAAAAATGGATAGTAGAAAAAAGTGAGCTTTTTTGTAATCATAGAGTTAGAGATAACTTTGTAATTTACTTATATTTGCTACAGAGAAAATTGGATGCTTCTTCCTATTTTTATCTTTTCTTTCTGTGCTTTTGTCTTTTTTCCCCTTTCTTTTCTTCATTCTCATTAGTTTGTGTTAGTTTTTATTTTGTCTTTAAAACTTTTAATAAAAAATTATATATGTAAAAAAAATCCCCACGACCACGCTACTGGAGAAGTAATTTTATTCATGTAAAATAATAAAACTGATATCCCCTAACCAAGCATTAAGAGTACATTTTTAGAAAAGTTTGTAAGTTGGACTTCCTCAGGAAGCTGCCTGACCTGGACAGAAGGTACCCAGAAACTCCACACAAGTGTTAGTTGATACATAGACTAATGAAATGTACAAAAATGAATGCAAGTAATTAAGCACATCATCCAGGAATTTTCCTAAATTGCCAATGGCTCTCATTTACATATCTGCATGGCTTGCAAATGATACCAGGCATAAAGTAAAAGAAAAAAAAAGCACCATAAAAAAAAAGAATAGAAGGACACTGAGAGCAGTAAAAAAGACAGATCATTTGGTCATTTGAGAGGCTGAGCATTTTATTTTTTAAACAAAACAACCATCTTTTTCATCCCATTTCAATAAATACTTTTTTTTTGCTATTCTGTAACAATTTGTACTTCCTACAAAGTAAGCCATAATCAAAGTATGAGATTTAACATAATTTATACACTAAATAGGATTTGCTTCTCATATATTTGACTGTTCTCTTTCAAAATACTTGGCACAATAAAATTTTCATAGTAACATTTACAAAACTAGTGTGAACACCCATAAGAGAAAAATACAACAACATACTATGCATGATACAATTCAGGCAAAGCACATCAGTGACATCATGGCAGTTAAGGTCTATGTCTTTCATACCATATAGGTAAAGCTATCTACTGTATGATTTAATGTTCTAATTGAAGCAGCTTGATTCACATGTTGTTCGGCTGAAATAGACCACACAATTGTTTTGATTACGTCTATATTTCTAAATAGCTACTTAATGCAACTTTATTACTTTAGGCACCAACTGTTCAGCTTCACATAAGGAAATGACAAAACTCCATGCTTGCAGATTAAAGGTTCCAAAAATGATTCTCATTTCTCAGGAGTTCCTAACATAGTGTTGAATGTGTATTGTAGAGCCTGTTTTTGATGAAGACTATGCTAGACAGATGCTGCCGGATACTCGGATAGTGCTGAATATGATTAAACCAACGAGACACATTAAGGTATTTCTCCTTCTCCTGCACTGTAAGGTTAGCCTAAAGAATGGAAGAAAAAGCTGTCTGTAAACATTTTAATCTAATAAACTAGTTCTCAAATCTGAAAATAATAATTTCTTCCTAAATAAGAAACTTATATGCCATTTTATCCCATGATCCTTTTACCTCCTCATACAATATTCATAAAATCAGGATTCATTGCTTTGCTCGCCCTCTTTTTTTGCAATTTAGAGTAACCCAAGATTTCTCTCCTACATTAAATGCATGCAGTAGATTCAAACACAGTGATCTATGCCATGTTCCTTGCATATTCTGATGTGATCACTGCAGACTATGAAAGCAGTAGCATTTTCAAAGCTTAATAAAACCTTTATTAGATAGATAACAATTACCTGCCTCCAATTCTTTGTTTCTATGCTTTTCCTTTCTGTCCTAAACTAAATACAAAATTTCATTCTTATTATGAAAAATTAGTTAGGAATATGACAATTTTCCTACTCTGTACTAGGTGTAACAAATTATTTATAAGTAGTCCTCACTGAATGACCACTCATTCAGCAACTGTTCAAAATTACTACAGTGCTGAATGAGGGGGACTTACAACTACTGTTTCTTATAGTTGTAGCCACTGCAGCAACCCCAAGGTCACATGATTGCAATCTGGGCTCTTGGCAACCAGCTTGCAGCGTCCTGCAGTCACGTGATCACCATTTGCAATCTTCGCTGCCGGCTTCTGACAAGCAAAGTCAATGGGGAAGCCAGCAGGAGGTTGCAAATGGTGATCATGTGACTGAGGGAGACTGCGACTGCAACTGCTGTTGTATTTCGGCATGGTCACATGACATTGTGCTTTACAACCGTGTCACTTAGCGACAGAGTTGCTAATTCCAAATACCATAGTTAAGCAACGACTACCTGTATTATGACCTTTCTTTTTTCAGATTACAGTTGCCATATACATGGAAAGGAGACCTTAAAAGGTATATATCTTACAGCTGTAGTAAGTTTTTACTCACTATGATGTGGTGCAGCCCGTAGTATAATAAAATATCAGCTAAAGTAAAATTGTTTCCTGTAATGTAAACTTTATCTTCGAGGTATGAATTGAGGTCCTAGAAGAAGCAGAAGAAATCAAACACACTTTCAATTTATAGTCTTCCTGTCAAATCAAAATACTTGCAGGCAACCCACCAGAGGAGTTCAGTATATCTCCCAAGCCTGTTTATTCAAGATATGCAAGCATCAGAGTTTACACAAGAGAAAGTGACTTGCAGATGAGTATTTGAGAGGCAGAAATGGGCTTTTTGTTTCCCACAATAGCTTCCTGGACAGCCTATGCAGTAACAAGTCTTCAATGCTGCCTATACCAGCAGCAGCTCTTTTAAGTAGCCATTCTTTGTCAAGGGGGAAATTACATTTTACTATAAGGCACATTAATCATCTATAACTTTTTAAAACACTTAATAATTCTTGTAACAATTATTAAAATAAAAATTTCAATTTGTGTACCAAATTTTTCATGATTCATTTCTGACATAAATGTACATGCTTTAAATGATTTAAAGAGTGTATGTTTATTCATCAAATTACATTCTAGAAACAGGTCTTTCGAAGCAACATTAAAGAAAAAACTATGAAATTTAATTAAGAAGAGTGGCATTCTTTATCTGAATTTATAAAGAGGCAACCTCAAAAAGACATTGCTATTACTTTTTTCTTAAAACTCTGAACCATTCTGAACCCATTTGGGGATGTGAATTCAGAAACTATCAGAGATAAAATGGATGCCTTAAACATCTGCAAGGTTGAAGGCATTCTATTGCTCCCTGAAAAATGCAACTTTGGTCACATACAACTCCGGCCCCCAAAATGGATACTGACATGCCAGATATTTCCCCTGGCTGGATTTCTACCCTCTGATTTAGACCATGTATATCTTCTTTAAAATAAAACGGTACTGAAATTGTTGTGTTACACATCTCATGTAAATTAGTCTATAGAAGGTATAATTGTACCAAACTACAGAAGACAGAAAGACTGAGATGTGCAACCCAAAACTTGTCTGCTCATACACAATCACTGAACTCAGTTTTATTTAATTACATGTAAAACAAGTATTTCATTTTCATATTGATATAAAACCTTCAATATGTTAGAGGCTTCCAAATATTAAGATTACACTGAAAGTTTTATGAAGTATTCAGGACATGAGACATTCAGAATTAAGCACAACTAAATTTAAATGCTTACAATGACACAAAGTGTCCATTGTTCTCTCTCTCAGTTCAGTAGACTCTTGTCTAAACAAAAACCTGATAATAATTCCAAAGCTCACACTGCCCAATGTCAGGACACTGAAGTAAACTAGCATATAAAATAATTTGGGCCTGGTTGTGAATAGGCCAAAGTTGTTCCTACCTCATCTTCCCTACTGGCAAGTGTACTGTTTGCTTGGCATTATGCATCCTAGCAGTTGAAAGTTAAAACTTCCTTAAGTAGGGCTCAGCCCATGGACATGCCTATGTAGTTTTCTTGGTAATAATACAGAAATGATTTGCCACTGCTTTCTTCAGGTTTTCTTTTTTAAACTTCCTGATCTGGTCCATGGCCTCAGGGTTTCCTGATGGCTTCCCATCTGAATAGTAACCAGATATGACACTGCTTAGCTTTTTTGAGATCAGCCCTAACTGGGCTCTCTAACAGGCCAGAATCAAAAGTCATTATATTTTTTTCCTGGTAGAAGCAGCCAAGCAGAAGCAACTCTGCTACTTTACAAATAAGCAAATTAATTCTGGTTTATTTTGATGCCCAAACGCAACGAATGTGGGCCCAAAATGGCATTAGTCCTGTAGAAAGTCATTTGTTAAACTCATTCCAGAATATATGCACATGGAAAGTTCATTTCTTTTTCAAACAAGACATTTTTTTCATCCATTAATGTCAGCAGGTTAAAGGTAAAACAGATCTTAAAAATAGAAAATGAATTTTTCCCCTTAAAATAGAAAACAGACACAAACTTTTCTAAGCAAGACAACCCATTAAGAACAGAGTAACTGATTTGTTTGATCAGGCCAGAAATCTGTTTACTTCCTATAAATCCTAATAGTGGCAATAAACAGATTTCATACAAACTATCAGGGGAAAAAGCCGAAATCATATCACTGAGCCAGCAATGACTGACAATTATAGTGTGATAATATCCCAAAATAAATTGTGTTAATTACTCTTACCTTCAGAATTGTTCTGGTATCTTCTTTAGTGGACTGTTTATCTACTTGCGTCACTCTGTACTCTAACCACTGCTGTACTACTGCTTTCTCTTCAGCTGTGCTCCCAAGCAGCTGTTCCTTCTTGGCTTGTTTGACTAGATGGATGGCTATACTGGTGAGGCCTGTCAGACTAGGGCCATTATTTGCCTGAAGTACAGGAGTCTAGAGAGAATTCAAAGTGATTTAATGAAACAAGATTTAAAGTTCTACTATACAACAATTTAGCAAGTTTCATTTTATTAAAAATGTTATTTTTTAAAAAATCTAATACTACTTAAAAAACAAATGACAGAATTCAAATTGCTCACAAACCTAGTATGACAACCTTGCTTCTCAATATATTAAATCCAAGTTGCCCCACCAAGGAATTTCAACTTTCAGTTTCGTTTCCTACTAAGTAAATCACAATTCTTTGATAGGTCTCAACAAAAACAGGTTCAATTTACTGTATATACATCCATTTAGCAGAACTAAGTTATGCTCCTAGAGTTGTTGTTCTTAGCATCTGTCCCACTTAGTTGCAGGGTCTGCTTGTTCCGCACTGTGCTTGCCTAGTTCTTATAGCAAATACATGATGTGACAAAGAGTTTTTTTCAGTCAGCTTGTTACAAACCCTGGTGTTGATTAGGGCTAAGAGGGAGTAACTATCCCAGATTACCCAGCTGGCTTTTGTGCCTAAGGAAGGACTAGAACCTGAATTTTCCAGCTCTTAGTCCAGCACCTTAACCAGTATACCGTGCTAGTTCTCACAAGTTAAGCTTCTCTGACTACAGTTCTGTATTTAAGTACTAGCCTAGCTTTCCATAGGTGACCAGAAATTACACAAAAGTAATTGAGCAGTCAGGTAGAAGAGGGATGGCACCCTCTACTCTGCATGCAAGGTAAGAAATGGAGCAGGTGGCTACGACAAGAAATCTTCTCTTCCCAGGAAGACAGTTTTTTCCCTTCAAGTTACTTTTTGTGTATATTTCTTTAGCAGGTTGCCCTATTGATATCACCTCACACTATCTGCAAGTTTGAAATGTCCCACTAGAAAAACATAAATTGACACACCTGAGAGAAGACAGATATTTTTCTTAAGATGCCAACAAAATATTGGGGCCATAGAAAGCATTGGAAGAGGGCAGTATTTCTGCTGGGGCTGTCATCGCTGTCAGGGACAGCTCTCAAAGCATGCTGAGCCTTGCAAAGGACAAGGCTACTTTAAAGCAGGGTCCTTCAACACACTTGAAGCGCCTCTTTGAAATACATTGCACAGCTGTACCCCCCCTGCTGCAACGGAAATATCTGAATTATTCTGAACCAGCAATATGCATATTGCAGGTGGGACCAGAGATTTATTCATCAAAACTTCTTAAAAGTTATCAATTGTTAAGTTACCATAAAAAGTTACCATAAAACATATAAACCTATTTCTAAAGGAAAAAAAAGAGGCTTTTTATCAGCAAAACCCTGATTCTTTGGCAAGAGTGTCTGGCAGAACTTAAAACGCCGATCCCTCTGGCTTGAGAGAAACGTTCCCCTATGAGTCTGTAGGATATATATCGAAAGTGTAAGCGCCACTCTTTGTATTACGTTGTGGAAAAGCTTGAAGATGTTATGAATGAATAGTATGCGTCACTGCGGCTGCTGGCGGGAAGAGGAGTACGGATGGCCAGTCAGGTTCATCAAAGAAAGGAAGCGCGCCCCAGAGGTCGTAAGACTTCCACCAAAATCCCTCAAAACCGTCAGCAACGAGGTCTAGGCGCAAGCCAACCCTTGCCTGCACCGCATCGGCTCCGCTGCCCGCCTCCCGCTGCCCGTCTCCAATGCCTTCACCTTCCGCTCGCCTTGACTGCTGTACTTGTTCCCCTTCTTCAAGCCCAGAGACTTCTCCAGCAGACTCAGCTCCTCCACGCCCAGCCCCGGGCCTACTGCACCCTCCATTTTCGGCGGCAAGGAAAGAGTCCCGGAAAACGGTTTTAAAACTCTCAACAAATCCCGCGGTGATTGGAGGATGACGACACACCGAAAGTCCCTCCCTCCGAAATTCTCTCCTCCCGAAGTTGGTAGGCGGGGCTGTCTTGGAAGAAGGGGCGGGACGAGTGAGACCGCCAATCGGAGGCGTTTTTCCCACGTTCGCCTTGGTGCGCGTTGTGGGTCGAGTGCGGGCCTTTGGGAATGAGTTTCTTCGTAGAGTTACCCGATTTATGTTTGCTTCGTTTGAACTGCGTGCAGACGTTAAGGGCTGTCGGCTGCAATACTGTACACGCTTCCCTCTTGGGCTGCATGCCCAGGAGGAAAATGCACAGGTGCACAAACATCAGCTTTCTCCAACCTGGGATCGTCCCGATGGGGTCGCTAGTGGGCTATGTTGGCCCGCCTGGCTGGGAACCATCGGAGTTGAAATTAGCGTGATTAATCTTGTAAAAATTATATCTTAATAAGGAAATTGACCAGGTGGCTTACTAGGTTGAGATCCTCAATAAATGTGCCTCGGAGGCTCCTGCGAAAAGGAATTGGCAAGAAGCACAACCAGGAGTACTAGCTCTATCTTTATTGTAGATAAAGATAGATACATTATGACAGTATTTCTCCCCTCCTTTCCTTTTACTCTCCGGAAAACGGGGTGGAGGGGTACCTCCTGAAACGTTTCCCATGCCCTCCCGCCTTCTGTGGTCTGAGACATCTGCTGTCCAGTCTGCGGCTCTCCCTCCTGTTTCCCAAGGTCATTCCTACACACCATTACAATCTGTATCAAATGTCCTTTCAAACTCCCCAAAGAACAGGCAATCTGGCCAATTTTCTTAAGCACCATTTGCAGCTTTTCCAATTCTATTTGTTTAATAAGGATGGAAGGAGAAGTATGCCCACCAGTCCTTTGAACAGTGCAAGCATGTATGTTTGTATCCAGAACTAAGCTGTTTCTCCCAATTAAATAGCTAAGAGATCTGACAGTGCAAAATATGTTATATTTAAGAAATGCTTTTATCCAGGTGAAATTGCCTTATATAAGTATTCTAATCTGTCCATGGTATATTTCCATCCCAACTGTTTAGTATATTATAAACAGGGATGTGTTGTGAAAATATATTTGTTCTGTACACACTCACACATGCTTCCATTCAAAAAGCCACGCGTCAGTGGCTGATCTTTGTTATTCCACAAAGAGAGATTGGTGTTGTGGTGAATGTGGTGTTGAGCCTCAATCCATTCGCAGCACCCTGTTTCTAAGGGAGGGCAGGCAGCCTTGTGCCACTCAAAAGCTGATAAATGGGCATCAATACAGTTACTTTCTTTTATTGTTGGTGCTGACCTTTGGCACTCAGCGTCAAGTCCTGTGAAGTTGGCAAGCTCAGGAAACCAGGAGCTCAGGAAATCCACTTGGCTTTGTGGAAAGATCTTCAAAGCCTACCAAAGTAATTCTGCACAACGTATACCTCAAGAATTTCTTTTGTAACAGCCCTGTTTCCTCCCTTAACTGTCTTGCTGCCTTCTCGATGTTCCCAAGATCTTTGGGGCATTCCAACATGCTCAGAGGCTTTGGGTTGGCAAGGCTGCACAGGTATCTATAGGATCAAAGGCTTTCATCAGCATAATGACAGCAGCATTTGTCATTACAACACAAGCTCTGCCCCTTCCTGAGGATGCCTCTCTCCAATGGTCTGTTTCATTTGAAGTGGGCTTCACCGGATTCTATGGCACTGAATGACACAAAGATTTCCCAGGAGGATCATAGTTCCTGAAAAATTACCTTATTTTAAAGAAGTTGGGACTCCCAACAACCACTATGGTTAGTTCTCAGGACCCAGGACCTTTGCTTCACATCAGGATAGTCCCTCATTGTTGGGACTGAGCTGTGGTTTGAAGGAGACATTTTCATATAAATGCCAGAAAGTGGTGAGGAGATTCATGGGAAAAAAGATGCAAACAGGGAAATAAGGATATTTGTGAAGTGACAAAAAGGGTTCAGTCTTAAGCTGAAACAATTTTGGTTCTTGTAAAGAATCCAAAGCAAAATACTGAGTGGTTTTGTCCCTAATCTGATGTATACCAGTTGTCCTGGACTACAACTCCCATCCTTCCCAATTTCCTGAATCATAATGAAATCATTGTAAAATATTAGTAGTTCTCTTTCATTTATTTTTCGTTTGGCCTTTTTCCAGAGTCCATTTTCCCCATTATTCCAGTAGGTGGAGCTTCATGCTTGGTCTAGCTATTCACCTTTCAAATACAGTATGAAACTGTTCAAAGTCAAGATGGCATGGATAAGGAGGCTGTACTTTGCTGAGAGGTATAAGCGTGCTTGAGACACAGACACACATATACAAAGTCCTTGTCAAGAACTGTCAGTGAAAAGAAGTTGAAAAATCTATTCTGTCAAAAGGCACCCAATTCTAATCTACTGTTATCATAGTCAAGTTTTAACTAGAAAATTCCTTAGGTTATAAGTTAAATGTCAGAAACAATTAATTTGGTGCTCGAAATATGAAGTGGACGACTGTCCTTTGGAGGAAGCCTGACAGCTTTATGGATGTCATTTTGGGATCACTTAAAATGAGCTTTGCATGCCAAGAATTTGAGTGTGTCATATTCCTCTTAGGAGCACCATAATTTTCTCTGTGCTGCTTTGGGTACTTCCAGAGAACGCTTTTATTGTACAGTTACTATGTTTTACTGATGGGATTTCTCGGGTGGATGTGATGGGAATGACATCTTCCATCTGTAACTTCCCATGTTTCCCCACTCCTTATTCCCTCTTTTTTGTTCTTTCCAGAAAAGGAGGCAATCATCAAATAGCCAATAATGCCTTTTAATTGGCAGCCCTAAGGCTCTCTATGTGAAAAGGCAGAGTTTTAAAATGGCAGAAGCCTTAGTTAGTTAAGGCCAAAGCTAAATAAAATACAATAATGAAAAAGGCTCTGCATGCCCTTTCTGTTTGGAATAGAGTTTTAATTATAAATAGAGGACACCAAGTCTGATTGCATGCAAAAAGAAAGTCTTGAAGGACAAATATGTTAGGATAAATCTTCGCTACTAATAAGATGCTTGAACTTTAGTTTTTGAAGAAGCTGAAGTCCTCTTCTCTTTCTGTTATGGCTATTTAATCTTTAAGATTTTATACTCCCCTCAGCACTGCAATATCCATAAAAAGATGTGCATAAACAGTGCCACCTACCTTCCCAATTAGAAATTCCTAAAAAGCATCTGAATAATAATTCTGTGGTTTTAGTATGTGGCAAATATAAGAAAAGCTGTTCAATATAATGTGGTAAAGCAACTGTACTTAGAAGTATTGTAGTGGCATGGTTGCTCCATTGGCTGAAAGATGAGAAGTTTGAAACCTCCTTTCTCAAAAGCCGACAGATACAAGTTCTGCCACTTGCTTTGATGTGGCAGCTTGGTAGTCAGTGCTGCCACCATCTATATTCCTGGGAGCTGCCTCTACATAATCCTGGCATGTGAGAGGTAGAACTCCCATAACGTGTATTGCCTTTCTGGCAAATGAAAAGGAAAAATGTGAAGAAAAAGTGAAATAAATTCTATACCACTTCCTGCCCCTGTAGCATTCCCTTTCCTCCTTTGGAAAATAGACCAATCTCACAAGAGATAAACAAAATAAAACTTTATGAAAAGAAAATAAATGGAAACAAATCAAATGTAAAACCTTTTATTTAATTTTAAAGAACAAAATGCAAATACTCAAGGTTAAAAGAGTGTCCAGGGTTACCCAACTGACAGGGAAACAACACCTGATAGAAAATATAAAATAGAGTGTAATGTTTCATTCATATCACAAGATGGTGGTGATTCACTACAAAGTGTTTGTTTTACTGTTCAGATTTTACAGAACTTCAGCTTATCAAAGAAAAACAATTTAAAGTCTAAAACTAGTTTCATGAACATGATCCAAAATATATTATAACTGTGGGAATTATACCCTATTCCCAATTTATACAGATACACATACACAAGAGATAATAAAGCATACCACAACAAAAGATCTAATTGCAGATTTTATGCTAAACACTTCCCTATTTCTTCAGAAATAAGACTGTTAAAAATGGTGTTCTCTCTGCTTTCCCTTTACTCAAATCTCTCTTTTTCCTGGAAGTTGCTCCACCTGAGGTCAGGTAACCACCTACCTATTGCATTGAGGAAAACCGCCAAGACCTGACTCTTCCAGAAAGCCTTTTGGTAAGGTCTGATATGGTATACTAGATCTCCTCCATATGATATACAATTGTTGCAGCAAAGACTGTTTTCCTTGATGTGCTGTATCAGTGGCTAAGAATTTGATTAGCACTGGGTTTTGGGGTTGTTTTTACTTTTCTTTCTATTTTATATCATCAGTAAACAGCTCAGAGCCTTTTACAATTGAGCAACATATTAATTGCAGTAATAAATGAATAACAATACATTCCAGTTAATTAATTCTGAGGATATTAAATCCCATGCTTTTCTGCCTTGGCTCAATAGCTGCTTCTTTATTTCAAAGGAAGCTCCATCTTCCTATTTAGCAAAAGAGGGCGGGGTTCAGGTAATCTGATCATGTACATGACCCAGAGCATGCAGCTCTCCTTTGTGTAGCCTCCATGTCTGCAATGAATAGGTGCTCAGAACTATCTACAGTCTGTCTGGCATGCAGGTGACAGTATTGTCAACACTGTACTATTTAAACGATTTTAATAATTTTAAATATGCAAATAACAGCATAAGTATTTTAATGTACACTTCTACCCATTTTATCCCCTTTTTTGGTGATGCATCAGTAGCCACGTAAGTTCTGTTCCATCTTCTCTTTTAACAATGTAATAGGTTACATGCAAAACAGCCCAGGTAGTCTGAGGGCCAGTATTACAGCTCAGCACCCCTGAGTACCTGTCGAGGCCAATACCTCAAAAAGATGTTTGCTAATGAACATCACGCCCTCTTGCTATTCTGTTTGTCTTTGACATATTCTCATCAGGACCATCTCTGTGGTCAAGAGGGAGATATCCAGCAGACTCTGGGAAGAAAAATGGGGGGAAAAGCTGCTGTCATTGTGTTCACCAGGGCTGGCCCTAATGTTAGACAAGGTGAGGAAATCATCTCAGGTGGCAGAGGCAGTGATATTACAGAGAACTCTCTGTTACATGGCTACCTTGCATCTCCTAAGCAAATCTTCCTATGGGTGGCTATCCGATAGCACTGAAGAAAGATCCAGCTGCAGGCCAGTTTTTGTACATGGAATAGCAAGGGGATGCTACCTTCTTGTAACTCAGGCAGCGAAAATGTCTTGAGGAAAGCACATGTGTCTGCCCTTTCTCAGTCATAGGGACTGTGCTCAAATGCAGAAGGAAAACAGCTGGATGACTGCAGGGAGGAAAAATCGAGTTACTGAAAGCATTTTGGTGAAAGGTTGCTCAAAATTTGAAGCCAGCCCTGTATAGCCTATTCTAGAACACAAATATATTAGTTGACATTTTATTTAGGAATTGATGCCACCTTTTTAGTCTGAATGTTACTAAAAAGTGACAGTGTATTTTGTAACATACTGTTGATGCTATTAAAACATGTATTGACTATTCTTAAGTCTGATTTTTATAATATGTGAATTGCCTTGAACCCGATTTCCACTCTTGAAAGTCAGTTTCTAATGAAATCTAATCTAATCTAAAAAGTTTAAAAGGAAAGATTTGTCAAATTATAATGAATCCTTTGTATTTTCTTTAAAAGTATCACTTAGGTCTTTTTGGATTGCATAGCAAATCACAGAGAAAACCAGGGGCTGTATAGCTTCTCAAGACTTCATTTTTGCCTTTTGGTGAGGAGAAAGTATCATTGTGTGTGTGACACACGCACACACGCACACAAAGTATCTATCTGATCAGTAGCAGCTTGATTGGTAGCAGCTGTTGTGAATAAGACTTGTGTTAGAAAAGTGAATGTGTTAAGGAAGTGTTGTCAGCACCTGAGGCTGGGTACCATTGGCACATTTTCAGCAGTAGGCTCTTGGGTTTGCCCCATGTGAGGTGATGGCAGCTTGTCATGAAATTTTTGTAACATCTTTCTGATATTCTGAATTTACTCCAGAAAGGGACATGGCTTTAATACTGCCCTTAAACTCAGGGATTTAGTTAGATTGCTGGAAGAGGCAATGCCAGACTCCATTTTTTCATTCTGTCAGTCTTTCTTCCTACCTACCTACCTACCCAGTAACCTATCTGTGTAAGTTCGCTTGATTTACGCACAATCTGAGTCATAAGGAATGGATTATGCTAAACCAAAAGGAAACCCATTATAATTAGTGTTACGACTCGGCGTTGTTTGTGATTTGTTGTGTTTTGAAATAGAAGCAGGCAGTTTTAGTGCATGGGATCAAGTTTTCAACTTGCATTAGTTTTCCCCTTGTTCATGTCATAATTAACAGGAAGCATTACTGCAAGAATATCTAGATTTCTAAGCCCAATTCAATGTGTTGGCCCGTCCCTTTATCCTGGTTGGGACTTTGGACTCATCTTGGAACCTGGGGACACCAGATTTGGGAGACCAGTCTGTGCGTCTCCAGATGTTGTCAGATTCCAACTCCCATTTTCTATAGCCAGTCTGGCAATGGACATTGATAGTGTTATTTTTAATCCAGCAACATATGGAGGAAGGTGACATATTGCCCACCCTTGACTTACTCCAACATGAATTTGTCAAAATGCTGGCTTCCCTGTCACCAGAGGTGAGGCAAGCAGTGACTTGGGGAGTTTTCTCAGTGCTGACACTAAAGCAATATTCAGGCCACAAAAAGAACCATTTAAACTAGAACTGATCTGCAAATTACCTAGTATTGGCTTATTAAACTGAAATGTTTTTATTATTTTTTCTTTCCCTCCCTTAATTAGTTTAACAAAGATAGGTGTCCTGCTCTGAATTTCAGCCTTGGTTTCCACATTGTTGGATTAAGAAAAACATCTTAAAGAATAAGTATGATCATCTAGAACAGAGACAGTATTTGTACTTTGCACAAGGAGACTTCTTTCTGATACATGTTTATGTGGGAGTAAGTCCAACCGATGGACACAGGTAGCTAACAACCATTCATTTAGTTATGGTTCAGACTTACAACAGTATTGAAAAAAATTACTTACAACTGGTTCTCACACTTATGACCGTTGCAGCATCCCTGCGGTCATGATTTGGGCACTTGGCAACCAGTTTGCATTTATGACCGTCACAGTGCCCCATGGTCATGTGATTGCCATCTTTGACCTTACTGGCCGGCTTCTGGTAAGCAAAATCAGTGGGGAACTGTGTGATTCGCTTAACAACCACGTGGTTCACTTAACACCTGCAGTGATTCCCTTAATGACCATTGCAAAAAAGGTCATAAATCAGGTTGGATTCACTTAATGACCACTTTGCTGTGCTTAGCAACCGAAATTCCAGTCCCAGTTGTGGTAATTAAGCAAGGACTACCTGTATGTATAAAACTGTACCATGAACTAAACCTTGTGGTACAACATTGTTTATGATCCACCCCCCCATTTAAAGCTTATCTTACATATGACATCATTCATAGATGTTATAATTTTAGCAGGTACAGTATTACATGAGAGCAATCATTTTTATATCATTATATATTTACTATGACATTGCTCTCCTACCTTTCCTGTAGCAGCTCATTTAGGGATAGATCTTAATTTTCTCCTCCTACAAAATGTGAAGTAGGTTGGAACAGAGATATATCAATTGGCCAAAAGTCATCCACTGAGCTTCAGGTTGGTCTCTCTGGCCCCAGCCCAATAACTTCAGTACTATGGTGTGAAAGATGCCATCAATATTTTCATTTTTTAGATGAGGTTCTATTCCTAAAAAAACTCTTAATTTTTCAGTTTGCATTAGGACACCCATATTTGTGTTTTTCAACTTTGGCAACTTTCAGATGCTGCCTGAGGAATTCTGGGAGTTGAAGTACACACATCTTAAAGTTGCCAAAGTTGAGAAACACTGCTCTAGATGAAGTGAAGTGTATGCTCATTTGTCAGGGTTCCTCTGCTGAGCTGACATTAATGTTGTTCAAGGAAAACCTTTCTACTGACATATGTATGCCATCTGAGAGATTTCTGGGACAGAATATGATAGTCTACAGAACTGAGGCTAAGAAAAATCCATTATTGCATAAATCATATGCAAGCCTTCCCCAAACCAGCATGCCCAGATATCTTGAAGCTACTTGTTCCACATTTCTGGGAATCGTAGTTCCTGTAAAGGTGGGGGGAGGGGAGAAGAGCTCACAGGGTTGGAAACATGGCCATAAATCTACACGGCATCATTTCACATTCAGTAGGTACAGCAGTTGGAAAGAAAAATTAGCTATCAACTCTTCTGTATTTTTGTTCCTCATTGTAACATATTTTCCTTACCCTAAAATAATGGCTTAGCAGCTCATAAAAATAGTATCTTAGGAACAAGGGAGGAAACTGTCTATGGTGATTAGGAATTCAGAGGTAAAAGATATAATTCCTAAAGAGCTGTAATCAAAAGCAAGCCCTTCAGGAAACAAGATGAAGTTTTCAAACATCCATCTTTTATCTTTACTATGCTTTATATGAAAGGAAATATGGCAACAGACTGGAACCAGTATAACTTTCAGCTTGATCCTATGTGGGCTTATTTATAATTAAATCTCATACTTCTGAGTCAGTGTTCATAGAATCACAGGAATATAATGGTGCTAATTCCCAAGTACTCATTAGCTCACTAACTAGCTCAACTAACTTGAGTTCATAAAAGCTAAGTAGAGTTAGAATTAGTTAGTACAAGGCGGGAGACCCTCGGGAAACCTCAGGCCTGGGACCAGACTGGGAAATTGAAAAAAAAACATCCTAAAATAGGGCAACTTCCATATTGTTGCAAGGAAAACAACATGGCCATGGCCATGCAGGCAAGGTTGATTTGCTGGAGAATTTACTTTTATTGGGAAGTGAGTGTGCTTTGAAAGATAGCATAATGATTTGCAACTCTATGCCTAATCTGGAATGTGCCTCTAATCACATACAGATTTAGCTGAGATTAATCCTACTTCGGACTCATGGGCCTAACTTCTGAATAGCTGTGTGTAAGGTTGCTTTATTATCATCTGTAGAAAGAAAAGGCTGTTGTGATAATAAGTATTATCATAAGTATGTTATCTGATGCACCAGATTCAGAAGGTATTAATTAATCGTTTAGAATCCAAATCCAGGTAATTTGAAGTTTGGATGGATTGGGTCTAGAAAATGAATCTGTCTCCAAATCCCTTTCACACAAGTCCATTTTCTGCCAGCAAGGAGCTTTAATTCACTTGACCCACCAAATCACCGAGAGTACATTACATTTATTCATTAAAGTAATCAATCAGTAGAAAATAGGATTCTCTCTGCATACATATATTAAATGGCAGAAATGATGAGTTCATAAAAATGTCAAGAAATTTTCATCTCTGTTATCTCTGTCTTAGGTCAGCTGTCTCTAAATAGATTATCTCATTTGTGGGAGGCCTCCTTATTCTAGCCTTTCCTAGAAAGTAGAATACCTACAATACGACACTGACATTGCAGTGAAGCAGAAACAGGAAGAATGATCAAAGACAGCATTGATCACAGTGATCTGCTCATTTGAATAGCTTGGTGCTAATAGCTGCTTGCTCAGAAACAAATATCCCTTGATCCTTTAAATACCAGTCATGTCAGTATTGGGGGGTAGGGAGAAAAATCCAAAGAAAAATTAGCCACCTTTGAATCCCATTGATTGCAAATGGAATGTACCTAGTTCTCCCACTGATATCAATTGATTTAACTACAAATAACAGTGTAATATAGTGTCCCCTGAAAATCAAGCCTTTTTGAGTCCAACTGTTCCTAGAAAACTGCACATAAGAATATAGATTAAGTCTTGCTGGAATTCACCCATGTCAATTTAGCCATGTGAAACGGGCAGTTTTTTCTTCAGTTTATTAGAAAGAATTAATGTGCAACACACTTACCTCCTTACCCTTCCTTTAAGGAGTTCAGCATGAGGTACAAATGGGTTTTCTCATTTTATTTCAGTAATAACCCTGAGAGGGAGATCAGGTTAAAAAGAAAGGATTGGCCTAAGATTCCCCAGTAAGCATCCTGGTTAGGCAGGGATTTAAACATTCTTTTGTCTTCTCTAAATCTATGACTCTGCCTATGACTTCATAGCAGGACTTAAGGATGGTTTTTACCAATCAGTTCTCTGCTCAAGGAGCTTCCAACTGAAAAGCAAGGTTTATATCTTTCAATAAATAAAATACTTCATATTCCCACTCTTTCAGCTCTCAGAAGCATGCATGGAAACACTGATGCTTTTATGCTAATGTACAAAAAGTCCAACCTGGTTATTCTGAATGAATGTATGGATGTAACAGGGCTGTGCATAGATCAGTACTGAAGCAGTGAAGAACAGCATTCAGGTGCTTTTGGGGGCAGCAGGCTTTGCTGCTTGGTTGGAGTAGAAAACTTACTATAAGTTAATAAATTTGCAGGCTCATTCCTAAGAAGGCTGGCCATTGGCTTCATATAAAGTTTGCAACACCTTTGTAATAATCCAGCTGCTGGAAATGTTTAGTGTTGTTCCAGTTACCAGATTTTTAACAAAAAGTCTGCCCACCTAAGATGTGCCAATAGAAAAGATTAAAAGAGGATTATGTATTTACCTGGATGTCTGTGGATACTGTTGGTGGTTGCTGTTGCTGCTGCTGAAATGGAATTGTTCATATTTAAATGTATTGTAATGGAATGGAAGCTGCTTAAGTTTGTTTTGATTGAAGCAGTATAGTAGCACTTGCAAATAAAACAGACAAATAAGGAAATGGTCATTGGATGGAGCTGATGAGATCTTTGAGAAGAGAGAGGTGAGAGGTTAGAAGTTTAAGAACTAAAGGCAGTGTATGACACAATATGTGGATGCAGTTGAAGCTATGATGGTTTGCAAAGATAGCAAAGTAAGGATTTATTTATTTATTTATTAATCCAATTTATATAGCTTATATACCCATCTATCCAAAGAAACTCTGGGAGAGCAAACAAGGTAAAACTAACATTCCATTAAAATTAAAAGAAACCAGATTGAGGCCATGCAAAATCTCAGTGATGCAGTCAGCCAAGATTGATGTTGGCCTCATACGGTAAACCAGACAGAAATCACAACCAGATGAGCTAATTCTACTTTATTGCAAAGCTACATTGACAGAATCTTGCAAGTCTTAAAGTACAATCCTCCCCCCCCCCCGGTCTCCTTTACAGCTCAAGAAACAATGGAGGGTCTCTGGTGAGCCTCTTGCCCCTCCCACTATCCATTTGCAGGCTATACTGTCTCTTATCTGACCATTCCCTTGGCAGTGTCTCTTGGCCCAGTCTCCCAAGGTCTTTCCCACATACCATTACATACTGTTTCACCAACAGTACCTGAACCATGCCCATTCTGCCAGCTGTGGTGGGACAGGCAGAAACCCCTGGGGAAACACAGTCCCACATTTACCTGGCCCCATGCCATATGCCAACCAGCACCTTGAATTGCACCCTGAAACCTATTGGGAACTAGTGCAGCTCAGACAGCAGTGGTGTTACCTGGATGTACCATGGTGTACTGGAAACTGCACATGGCACTGCATTCTGGACCAGCTGAAGCTTCTGAATGCTCTTCCATGTAGAACATGTTATACTAGTCCAATCAAGGCCTGACTAATACAGTGAAGACTATTGGTATAAACTCATTTTAATACTTCCTGTCTTGCTGTTTCTTGCTCATTCTCTGTGCTCTGCATAATGTTGCTTACTCCAGAGGTTTGATGGCTATGTATGAATGTATGTATGTAACCACTAGAAACCATACTGTCATTGCTTGGTTGCTAATGAAATTTGACAGTCCAATTTCTGAGCACAATGGAGGAGGGGAGGCATAAAAAAGAAGTCTGGGAGAGACACCTCTGGCTGGTGGGTTACAACTTGCCCATCCCTGCAATAGACCATGATTTCTTGAATAGAGGATGAATGAACGAACGAACGAATGAATATGCACGCACACACACACTTTAGAAATATAGGAAGATTGAAATCACTTGGATGGACTAAGTTGTACCATTCACTCTAGGTGTCAGCGGCCTGGATTGAAGGAGGAAGGTCAGCATGGGTAATGGTCATCTTTGTGAACGAGCTATCTGCACAGCGTGAAAACTAAACTAAAGGAAGCAACAACTACCCTGCTCTGGTAGTTTATGAATTGGGCTTATTGGTGATGAGACCTCCTCTAATGGATTTGTCCCTAACATCATCTAGAGGTGCCCCATTTCATGAGCATTTAGCTTTTATGCTTGAAAGATGAAGGGTTGGTCACAGAACAGAGAGAGAAGGAAAGATTTTTGCACCAGGAGGAGGATGAACTTACAAGAAATTGATGGTGATTTACAGCTGTTGAAGATCAGGCTTCCTTATGGTGGCCTTCTACCTGACAACCAACATTTTAGTTTTGCTGCTAGCACTGACGGCCCTCATTATATGGATTTACCAAGCTTGGGGTAATACTACCCAGTGGCTGGGATTCTGTACCACAAAGTAGGAGAGGAAAATGTGTTTCACTTAGCAATGAAAGAACAGCACTGTTATTTCTACTGTTTTTATTGTCAGTATCTTATTTCCAGTGCAGTGATTTAGATAGGCTTCCCTAACTAATAATCCCAACATCTATTTTTTGGGAAAAGACAGTATAGGAAGTGGGGGTGGTGGGGGCTGGCTTAGTCAAAAACAGATTGCAGTGCATGGAATGAAATTGACTTCAGGCTGTAAGGAGAATGAAAAATATCTGTTTTGCATAGGGCAGTGGGTGGGATTTACCTCTGAATTGTCTCCAGTTCTCTAGACAATGCAAATACAAGAATAGTAAAATAAAATTCAGCTTCTAAATGATTTTTTAAAGTGTGCACACATAAAATCATGCATATGACTTGCTCATCGTACTGTGAAATTAAATACTTCAGAGCAGGGTTTGGCAGACAGAAAATTTATGGCTACATGGCATCCGATGCTACAAAGCTGGTATAAGAAAATGTAAGTTGCAATTCAGGATGTCATTCTTGCCATGGAGCTTCAAGACAATGCTCTCTGAAGGAGGGTGAAAGCAGTACTGTGTCTGTTGTTTAATTCTAGGACTGGGGAACCTGTGGCTCTAGGGCCACTGGCTGTCTATGGCCTAATTTCATGTGGCACTTGGCCTACTTTCAAAAGCCCTGCATGAGCAAACAATTTAGACTCACCTCCCATAAACATCACACTCCATCATCCATCCAACTTCACCAACAAACAGAGGCCTGGTGAATAAAAGTTCTCTTCAGAAAGCTTGGATGAGATGTGATGCCACTGGTGTTGTTGAACATCTCAGGGTCCCATTCTTCCAGCAAATATCCAGATTACCTGAACCATCTCAGTAAGAATTGTTCTGATGCTGAAGTCTACCATGCAAAAGGAAAAAAAAACCCTCATATCTGTCTCTGGAGACACCTCCATTTTGTGACCCATCTTCCGGCAGTGGCACATTGGAATTTGCCTCAAATTTGGTTGCTCAGCAAATACTGGAAATCAGCTTCATTCCACCACTCCTGCCTCTGTTGTGTTGGGGACACCCATCTGTATGGGACTCTCCTGCCTTTCTTTGTTGATTGGAGAGGCTGACTTCCAGCTCCAAGATTGAAAATGCAACAGGTTGCATCATGGTATGACTCAAAAAAGAAGCAACTACTGTAAGGGACGGAGGGTTCCAAGGTAAAGATTCAGGAAACTGTTATGCAAGCACCCAGCTGCACGCTTCTCCATTATTGGTAAAAAAGAAAATTAAGTCATCTCTTCCCTAAAGTATATGGAGAGATAATGATTCTGAGAATTAATTCATTGGATGGAATTCTTGCAACTTCTCTATAGACCTTAGAAAGAGAACTCTCTGAGAATTGAGCCTGGAAATAATCACTTTTGGTTTAGGCCACTGCAAAGAGCCTGATAAACACCTTTTGTGTCCATGTGCCTTTGAGTCAGTGTTGACTCCTGGCTATTGCCTGGACAAGTCCCTGTGGTTTTCTTGGCATGGTTTTTCGGAAGTGGCTTGCCATGGCCTCCTTCCTAGGGCTGAGAGAATGTGACTGGCCCAAGGTCACCCAGCTGGCTTCGTGTCTAAGGCAGGACTAGAACTCACGGTCTCCTGGTTTCTAGCCTGCTCCCTTAACCACTACACCAAGCTGGCTCAGACGCCTTCTAGGGACTAAAATTCTTCTTCAAATGATCCCAGCCACATTGGTCTAGGGATAAGAGTTGCTCATAAAAGCTTGAAAGCAGAACTCCAGCCAGGGGAGAAGTTTTGCATGCTATTCTCTTTAAATGTTCGTGCGAGGAAATATGTAAGTGAAAGGGGGTATGGATGAACACACCTTGTAACAATAACACTGTTAAATAACAACTTTAAAAAGTCAAGGTCAAACACCATGCACTGACTTTGCTTTAAGGGACTAATTCAGGGGGAGGGGTGCCTGTTATTCGTAAGTCTCTGCTCAGGAGGAAAATACATCAACACATGTATTAGATTCATGTCATTATACAAATATCATTTTGTATCATTTGCATGGTGAGGTGATCATGCAAACAATGCACACTGTTGTCATGATAAGCAAATTATATCACCTGCATCATGATGTCATTACACAAATGATATCAGTCCAATGAGAGTCCACTGTTCGGTAAATTGAGGTTTGCTGTATTACCTTAGGGGCACGCAGTTCAGCTGTCCCTCTTCCTTTTCATCTGCACTAAAGAAGTGTAATGGGATGTAAGAATAACCTTGAGGAAGAGCCACAACCAAGGCAACAGTTGGATAAAAGAAATCTCAGTCCAAAGCAGGAATGTAATTTGAGAAAGCATCTCAGACTTGACCCTCCCTAGTTCTCACGAAGATAAAGGCAAGGAGGGGGGAGGCACATGCAGACTTGCAAGATTCTGTTACTGTAACCCTATAATAAAAGTAATAATAGCATTCATGACTTTGGTTTCCTAGTCTGGTCTACCTTCAGGTGTGACAAGAAGCATATAGATTTCAAAAGTGGATCAGGACCCCTTGACATAAATTGGGAGGCTTCCCATAGACAGCATGATTCAGAAATCTTCCTCCATCCCTGATATACTCGGGAGTTGAAAAAGAGAGAAAAATCTCCATTAGAATTTAGGGATTCTTCCCCTCATCCCCAGTGCTAGTTGTAAATGTGTGTGTGTGTGGGCTGGGGAAGAGAACTTTTAACATGAAATGCTTGGGGAGCTATTCAATTCCCCGTAAGTTTTTAAAAAGGATTCTGGGAGGAACGTCCCAGCCCCTAGAACAGTGTTTATCAACCTCAGCAACTTTAGGAAGTGTGGACTTCAACTCCCAGAATTCCCCAGCCAGCATAGCCAGAATTCTGGGAGTTGAAGTCCACACATCTTAAGGTTGCTGAGGTTGAGAAACACTGCCCTAGATTTCTTCACAGTCCTCCCAGCCTGATGCAGTGCTGGCTGGGATTATGTACATGGTAGTCCAACAGATCAGGAGGGCATTCAGTCAGGCAGGCTGCTCTTTTGCTTCATTCCTGCTTCTTTGCTGAATTTAGCACTTGTTTCAATATATTGCAGCTGTCAGTGCAACAAATGGTTCTCTCACCCCCTTGTTACTGGTTCTTTCTTTTGGCCAGCTGAGGTCACTGTGGTACCATCTCTCAGAAAGGTGTCTGTCTGATGATTTTTATTTCTAGTGTTTTGGGGTAAACAAGCACCTCTTTTGTGGAGGAAACCGTAACAGTAGTGTAATCTTTACCTCAGTTTATAAAAATGAGGTCTAACTGACGGTTGTAACTTTGATGGAGATTTACCTATCGGCTATGAAGCAATCAAATTCACACTGTTAAGGGAAAGCTGATTGAGTTAATGAATGCAATATAATTGTTCCACACTGCAAATTGAGGGTGAATTCACATATGTATTTGTTGGAAAAACAATCTGAATTAGGAGAATAAATGAGGATTTTATTTAAAACAAAAACAAAAACAAAATTGGGAAACAAATAAAAATTGGCATTTTCCTCCTGCCCCTGGCTATTTCTGTCAGTTCTGTATCCCACAAAAAATGTCCCTAGGTCTAATTTCCCCCAGAAAGCAACTATCTGAAATCCTGAACAGAAGCTGTTCCAATAGGCAATCTGTTCACATATAGCTCTATAAAAAAAGAAGATAAGGGGGGAGGGGGGTAGTGAAGTCAGCTAGTACTTAAGACAACCAACTCCAGTGAAGCCTCAATTAGCAGACTCAATAACATGGACTTCGCATGCAACGGACCACATTTCTGCAGTGATCTGTTCCATCTGCATAATAATATCACGCAAATGACATGTGTGTCATCTGCATTATGATGTCATTGTGCAAATGACATAAATTACTGCAACGATATATTCCCTTATTTACTTGAAATTTGTGGCTAGTGAACTCCCTCCTGCATTAAAATTTACTGTATTCTTACAGCTACTGTAACTATCACTCCTACATTGAACATTACCCTACTCTAGCCAACATAAAAAACCTTAATTACATTTCTTGTCAGCCTAGTCCCACTGAGCCTCCTATTGAACAATGAAACCAAAGCCACATTATCAACACCTGCAATCAACTTAATAATAAATAACGTAAGTTTTATCCTTGACACCCACTCATTAACTTTCATCCCAATTGCCCTATTCGTAACAGTTCTCAACGTGATACATATCAACCAACCCCTACATTAACAAATTTATTATATACCTCATCTTCCTAATTGCTGTGCTTCTATACTATACCCATTGTATTACTTTGACCATAGTAATCACAGGATCTAGCAGAATAATTACAGCATCTAGCAAAATAATGTAATTTTAAAATACAACCCAACTTGACATATAATTGAAACATTCTATAGAACTAAGGCAGTAATTCAACAGAGAGAAAGGGCACAAGAAGGTGATAGAGTGGGATTAAGACAGGGCTTTTCCCCACTGTTGAATTTAAGTGCTTTCCACCCATCCTTGAGTTGCCAGAAAGCCATACTGACATGGAATTTGCTGCTTATACTGCTGATTCCTGTCCTGCCTATTCTGACTCAGTACATAACCCAATTTCATGTGCACAGTATGTGATAAGTAAAATGATTACTTGATTCCTCCAGCTTAGTTGTCCTCCTTCTTCTGCACATCACCAGCCATTGGGGAAGACATCTGTCAATCATGGTATTGCAGCAACAGTGGGATGGGTCTTGCTGCAGGTGTCTGTCATCTCAAGGTGCCTCTCTTCCTAGGCCCCATTGTAATATAGTCAAACTGAGTAGTTTTTAAAAAATCTAAACATTTTAAGGGGGACTTTTTATTTCATTCTGCACCTGGATAATTTATGGGGCTGTATTTTAGCAAATATTTACTTGAAAGTTTAATTCCAATGGACTGCACAGTATTTGGGACTCTCAACATGGCACCAATGTGCTTGCCTCATTGACTTTTGTTTTGTTTTGGGACCAGTCACCCCACCATGACAACCATTTTGTGACCTGACAGGCTTAAACTCTCCACAATTAATGACCATTGACTGGTACCTCCAACATTATAGCTGTAGTTGTGCTTTTTTTAAAAAATAATAATCTCCAAACTCACTCTATAGAAAGACAAAAAAGAAAAGAACTTCCTAAGAACATTTGCCCTTCTCCCACCCCAAGCCATTTATTTGTGTACTGTGAATAAAACATTTTGGAAACCAGCTGGCTAGCTAAGTAATCACAGAAAAATGGAGTGCATGACCTCTGGGTAGAAAAGTGATGTGAAGCCTGGAGAGATGGGTGGAAAAACATCACAGAAGGAATGGTGAAGCACTGGGTAATATTCTGTTTTAATGACCAAGGGAATATGACAGACTTTTAAAGAAAAGGATATACTCTTTGCAGTGGAAAATAAAATTTGGAAACACTTTTAATGAGACTCACCCAATTATGATGTAGTGAGAATGGCCATGCCAGTTCCAAGAAAAATAATTACTTTGGGAGAAGATTAGGGCCCAACCACATTGCAATTTTCACTCCATTTCTGCCACCCAATTCCACTCAATTCCTCACAAACTAGTTTGAAAACATCCTTCTAGCATTTCCCCCTCTGCCAGCATCAGTGGGCTGCGAATACCATAAGCCAATCAGTTCTCCCTCTAGCTGATTAATCATGAATTCATAAAATGGGACTGCCACAAAGTCCTGCCCTCGGAGATGCTGTAGCTCCTGGAATAACAAAAATCCTCTCACCAGCATCAGCTTTGCTCTAGTTTCAGCTTTCAGATCCACAGCTGAGTAGATACCAGTGCAGAGTCCATCTGTGGAGGGTCCTTAGTCCCTCTCACGTGTGGTTCACCTACTTTAAGACTGGATGAAAAATGGTTCTGCATATGTAAGAATTATTCCCATCCAGAAAGGGCGATGGGTACACGCAGTTGATCCACAAAGAGCTAGTGATGTATACTTGGTTTCCACTGAATTGGATGCATGTGGCTGTTGAGTATCTGCATTCAAAGCATGTCATGCACAAATAATGCAACAAAGGCTGAAATCCAGGGCAGACTTAGTTGATGCAAACCTCACTGGACACAATGAGACTTATTCAGAGGAAACATGCATAGATTGGTAGTGACAATGTGAGTAGAGCTGGATTAGGTCCTGCATTTTTTCCACCACTCTGTAACTACAGCCCTCTGGAATTAAAGTTGTTTGTTTTCCTGTTTTTTTTTTTTTGCAAACTTGGCTGAAAACAAATTCTGGTTAAAAAAACATTGGGCATGGGCAAACCTCTTAATAAACATTCTTGAGTGTTTCACGAAATGAGTGAAACAAGAGGCATGTTATCTCAGTACAGTATCAAATATTGATGGCAATTAGTCATTCTTTTCTAGCAAACATATATAAATACTTTCTGTAGAGTTCTTCTTTATCCTTTGTTGGATGGTAATGAATTTCAATTGCTGTCTGAGGGTGGAGCACTATGTGTGTTTACTTGCAAATAAATCCTATGGTTGCCAATGAGATTTACGAAGAAATATATAGGACTGTGATGAAAAATTCTAAAAAAAATGGATTAAAAATTAAGTAATCCCTTTCATCTGCTACATTCCTACAAAACTGCTGCAATTCCTTTTTATGTGGTAATAGTACAACTAAGACAACAGCAAAACTGCTATATATCCTTATAACAAGAATCTGTGCTTACACGCTTACATTCTGCAATTTGAAAATGGATCCCTAATTTACTATAATTCATCAAAAATCAAAATATTACTTAGAGCAAGGGACAAGTTGAACATGAGGTCAGACAGGTTAATGTTTATATCAGGCATGGAAAACACATGTCTGAAAATAGTAAAGATGGATTTAAGCAGTTTTATCACCTTGTAGGCAATGAGCATGAACATGAGCATCTTGGATTCTTTGGAAATCTCAGAGGTTTGAAAGCACAACATACAAGCTCTCCGAAAGCCCTTTGCAGCTTATTGAGGAACCTTAGAAAGCAGTGAGGTGGATTTGGGGTGGATGACAACCTCCTTGCAGTCAAGAGGAAGGGCAGGTTATGAGTTTGTGCCTGGAGCTCTTCCAGTCCTGGAGACTACCCAACACCAGGTGGTATCTCTTCTGGCTATTTGTTTTGACCATTCCTAATATTTGCTAAATTAACAAAAAGGACAATGACTCCAGAGAGCCCTGCCCAATCTGGAGCCCTCCAATAGTGTGGGAACTACAATTTCTAGAATTCCTAGCAAGCACAGCCAAAGCCCAAGCTTACAGGAATTACAGGAATTAAAATCCCAATAACTTTACAGAGCACCAGGTGGGAAAGTCTAGCTTGTATATACATGCTGACTCACTGAAAAATCCATAAGTAAAAACCAAATCACGAGTTAAGCATTTCATATATTTCAAGTTTGTCCTAAAATGCCAAAGCTAGGATGTAGTTTTAGATGCCTTTGTATAATATAGGGATGACACTTGACTCTGCATAGTTCTTTGGCATTCAAGGGTGAGAAATCTTCTATAATACTTGATAATTATGCCTTTAAAATTATTATAGTGGTTCAGCATAAGACAAGCTGGTTAAGAGAAACATTTGCAGATCCCCTGGTGACCTAGCATTGCTAAACTGTTTCATAACCCTTATTGAACAGAACCTCCTCCTCCTCCTCTTTCATCATCATCATCATCATCATCATCATCATCATCATCATCATCATCATGCTGGCTTTTTTTTTTCCTTTGAGCAAAAGGTTGCTAAAATGTTCTTGTTTTTCTAGAGGCACCAAGTGGTATTACTTTGGGGGCTGAGGGCTAAAAGGCCTTGAGGCGAACAAAAAAGAAGAAACTCCATGTGCTGAGGAGAAAATGCAGTTACCCAAGTCAAGTTTATGTTTTTTAACCTATTTTTCTTGAGATAACTTTGTCAGATTGCCAAACAAACTCTCCAATGGGATTTGAGCTGCAGCCACATTAAACTAGAATCGAATCTTGTTATGCTGGTCGCAGCTAGCAGAGAGCCCCTCTGAGCAGAAGTGCTCTGTATTACTCTGCCTTCTGTTCCTTCTACCCAAACTGTGAATGCATAATCATATTTCTTTTGGAAAATGACTTGTTTTCCTTCATTATGGAAGTAAGATTGATTTTTCCTGCCGAGTGATAACACTTGTAGGAGCAGCACAAATCAGATTCAAGCATGGCATTTCTTGGCAGGTAAATCCCCACAATTAAAACTGTAACTGATTTGTAGGCAGATCAGGCTGGGCTCTTAGCATGATTCAGCATCAGTGGGTGTATAGACAAACATCAGATTTATGCGCCTGATATTCAGTTGTCATAAATAATAGTCAATATGGCCTAAGAACTGGAATCCTGCAGCCAAAGAACTGGCTCGTTATATCAAATCAGAGAAACTCATCCTTTCCACATCTTTCCTCATCCTTTTCCCCCTTAGAATTCTGAGGAGATGCTAAGACTGGCAGAATTTTTTTTTAAGAATAATTTTTAATTAAAGATTTTTCTCAGATATAAAAGATAAATGTAAAGTAAAATTAAAGAAAAGAAAGAAGAAAAAGTAAAGTGAAAGAGTGAGAAAATGTAAGAAAAAAAAGCAAACAGAAACAGGAAAAGAATGTAAAGAAGCAATTTTCAATCTCCTTTACAGCAATTACAAGCAAATGATGCTTCACACCTCCCTCTTTAAAATTACCTATTTCCCTTCTTCCCGTTATTCAACTTTTTAATTAACAAATCCACAGATCAGCAAATCATCTTTTTTCTATTTTCAGCAAAAAAACCATAAAGGGTTTCCAGTCTTTTATAAAAGTACTTGTTGTCTTGTGAATGAGCAGCCCTAAAAAGGGCACAGCAGGCCCCTCCGCCACAAAGCTGAAAGTCTACAGAGCTGTGGTTATCCCTTCTGTTTTACATGGATGTGAGTCCTGGACGCCATACTGATGGCACATCAAACCTTTGGAGAAATTTCACATGCATGCTCTCTGCTCCATCCTTGGCATTCGTTGGCAAGACCATGTCTCCAACCTGGAGGTCTTGGATTGCACAAAGTCCACCAGCATTGAGTCCCTGATTATCAGAGCCCAGATGTGGTGGGTGGGACGCATCATCCAAATGGACCACAGTATGCCTTGCCAGTTGCTCTATGGTGTACTGGAGACTGGGAAGAGATCTCAAGGTTGTCCATGCAAGTGCTACAAAGACACTGTGAAGGAGACCCTATGCCACTGTGACATCCAGCCAAGGGAACTAGAAGCTGTGGCTGCTGAGAGAACCCACTGGTGAGCCCTGTGCTATGAAGCCCCCACCAGCTTTGAAGACAGGTGTTGCCAAAAATTGATACAAAACCATGAGTGATGTCACAGAATAACACCCACAGTTATTACAACAATGGATTTTCCAGTGCCCCCATTGTGCTAGACTCTGTGCTTCCAGGCTGGAAGTGCAGAGCCACCTTCGTGTCCACAGATGAACTGTACAACAGCATGTCTTCTTTGAACCTGAAGGACTACATACATACATATATACATATATACATACATACATAGTCTTGTCCCTGATCAAACAGGTCAATTTTGCCATGTCTGCTAATTCCATCATCTTCACAATCCATTCCTCCATTGTGGGTATTTCAGTACTTTTCCTTCTTTGTGCATATAATAATCTCGTTGCAGACTGGCAGATTTTTTGTTATTTGGGTTTAGGTTTAAGGTCTATCAATACTATTTGTCTGTGGCTCTAAACTCCATGGTTACTAACTCTCTAAATCTCTAGTCCTGCCTACTACATTTCTACCAATATTGCAAAATTCTCCTTTTTGGGGGGAAGGGCTGAGTAAATTTGTTTAGATCTAAGGACCATACTGTCCTCAGTAGCGTGCTAAGGCTGTATTCCAAAAACAAGTAGGTGGGGTTTCAGAACAAAGACTGACCTTCATTTCATTTACTTTTAAATTCAATTAGAATTCCATAGAATTAATGTTATTCTCCAGCCACGAACTGTATTAAATAATTTCCCTTTGGTCACATAAAAACTATACTTTGAAACAATTTTAGGATGTCTTTAGGGCTGCACTGAAATTTTTGGGGAAGTTGCATACAAACGGAGAACTTTAGATCGTGTACTTCTGCTTTAGGATCATCCCCAATCTGATGCTCTTTGTATTATAATCATGGAGTTGCAGTCCAAAACTTCTGGAGGATAACGAATTAGGGAAGGCTACAAGTTTAGGGCCTGAGATGTGATTTTTACCCCAGTTGTAATTTCTCTTTGGTTGTCTTCATTCTTCATCTCCATATCTCTTCCACATGTAGTTTCTCAGATTCTTGAGAAATCTGTGTCTTTCGGCAGTTGTCTACATTGTTCTACTTTTTTAGCCTCCTCATTTCCTCTTTCCATAGCCTACAGTCCTTAAACTATCTGCACAGAGCCAAACATTATTGGGAACTGTTTCTCATATGTACCACAACCCTGAAAAGCAGTCCTACAAAGCTTGCTGATTATTTTGTAGCCATTTACTTGGCCGTGATAAATATTTGTCTCTGTTCTATTTTTTGATCTAACAAAATAATGATCCTTTTGATATTGGATTAAGATAACAATCACATTGCTTATTTCAATTGAAAATCATGAGTTTTCCCCCAAACACAACTATTCAGATTTGATAGACAGAATAGCTAGATGGATTTACTTTTCTTGTTCTGTAGCACTGAAGCACTTTTCATTAGCTAGCATGCAATTTTTTTTTTGCTTCTACTACATATGTGCAAATATCTATATTTATTTTGATTTGCCACAATCACAACAATGATACTAATGATAATAATAATGGTACCACAATAATGATCATCTTGATATCAAGAAATAATAACAAATATATAAGTTAAATAAGTTAAAATTAAGATTTATGAACAACTAAATAGGTAAATAAAAGCTGTTTTTTCAATCTCAATTTTCTGAATGACAGTTTTAGTCAATCAGTTGTCACTGTCACTAGCAAGAAATCTGGTGTTTTAAAAGGTGGTGGTAAGGGGAGTGCAATTACATTCAGCATGATAGGATGTGGGGAACAGAAACAATCCAGATGGGTGGTGCCATTCCAGGTTGACTTATAGTTCTTGGATCTTAGATAATGATCTAAGTCCATCTACAGCAGATTCATCAACTCTTGTCAAAACAGTTGAAGACTATAATTATATAAGCATACCATTATTGAAACAGGTTGTTAGGCCTTCCAAATCTCTGAACAACTTCCTAAGCCAATTCAAACAGCAGCATTTCTAAGAAGAGTAAAACTATTCCCAAATCTCATCTTTTGAGCATGGTCCAGGAGAAGAAAGGAAAAGATAACTGCCTTCTCTTCTGTTGTTAACTGTATTCACACTGGATTTTATCTCCTTAAGGTTCTGGTCACAATAACGCTTTGAACTGACTCCAGTAATTCAGTCTCCCTGGATTGGGACAATAGAGGCAGGTAATACAAAATATTTTAAAAATATCAATGCATAGTCTAAAGTATGGTCCAATATTTAGTTTTAATTAATTAATTATATTTATTTTACACTATTTGTATAATTGTATTCATTGTAGTGTGGATTGTATCTACTGATGTTCAGTCTTAGTATTTTCTACTTCTGCCATCCCTAGCTTCAAGCAAGTTTTTGTGCTGCTGGACTGGCTTTTGGTCAGGAGTATAACCTTGCAGATGAGATTAAAACAATTTGCATAATTCTGGGCAGAAGTAATGTGAGAGGTGAGGCCTTGTGTCTGAATGAGCAGCATTCTCCTCACATAAACTTGAAGTAACTGGACTGTCTAATAGAATCTAGGCTTCCCATTTTGGGATTTTGGTGGATTAGAGTTTGGGTACTTCTATACAATTGCCACAATTTCTAATCCCTCAAAAGTAATGTAAAGACACCCACAGTTGCCTTCATTCCTATTGATCTCTGAACACAGAGAACAAAGTACAAAGACCCTTATTCAAGATTATGTGCAATCCTTTGGATTCAAAGGGACAAAAGTACTTTGAAGTTCACTGGTCATGCACATAACACCTGGCGGCAACTTCCTAAACTAAATCTGCCTTTTCTGGGATTGCACTGCAGCTGCAGAGCAAAGCTGCATGGACCCAGCAAAGGAGAGCCAGTCTGGCCTAGTAGTTAAGGTGCTGGGCTAGAAAGCAGGAGACGGTGAGTTCTAGTCCCGCCTTAGGCATGAAAGCCGGCTGGGTGACCTTGGGCCAGTCCCTCTCTCTCAGCCCAACTCACCTCACAGGGTTGTTGCTGTGGGGAAAATAGGAGGGGGCAAGAGTATTAGGTATGTTCCCCACCTTGAGTTATTTATAAAAATAATAAAGGTTAGTATAATGAATAAATGCTGAACCATAATGTAGCTGGTTTGTTTTTATGCTCAATGTTACGTTGTTCGTAACTTACTGAATAGGGGTATATATTGAGTGAAATATGGTGCCCATCTATATTTGTTGTGGCTTAGTCAGTACAGTATATGAGGCAACCTATGGTTTCCATGCTATGGGTGAATCCAGCCAGTGGCATCCATTCATTCGTGGGCTTTCAGCATTAGGAAGGATGCTTCAAGGCTGCCCTGGCTGCTTATCAGTGGCTCAGCCGCCCCACCCAGAGCCACTGCCTGGGAGCAGCTGTGTCCCAGCAGCTCCTTTGCACAGATAAGAGAAGGAGCCTCTCCCCCTCTCTTGGCTGCTGCTTGAATTGGGCATCTTCATCCCCCCAATGAGCACAGCCCCCAAATGGGTGGGTGGGTAGGGATTCTTTACTTTGAGAAAGCACTCCAGAAGGGGATTCTCTTTTGCATCAATAATAGAAGGAACCAGACTCAGTCTTCAGTGTTTCAGTAATTCCAGCTCTGCAACGGCTTATTGGAGAGGGCTTGGAGGTAGGTGGGTGGGTGGGTGAGAAACAGGTTGACTTGTCTCCAAACTAGACTTCTTCCACACCTCCAATCTGGGTTTCCCTTGATCTGAACTCACTTCAACCTGCCCTTCCTTTGCCAGAAAGACAAACCTCCTCTCTCCTTCCTCCTCCACCCCACCCCCCAATTTTCTCAAACTTCGTCCAACAGGGATTCCCCATCGCTCTCGCAGGGCTTCCAGATCAGGCTTCCCCCTTGGAGAACCGCGCGATTTCCAGACAGCGGGCACGGGTGGATGGCTGAGGACAGACGGAGGGGGGTGGGGAGACAAAGCGGTCCCCTCTGGAGAGAGGTCGCCAGCGGCTTTACTCCCCACACCCACGAGGAGGGGCGTGGTGCCTTGGGCGGGAGGGGGAAGGCGTGCTCTGCTCGGCCTCCCCCGGCCTGATAAAAGGGCAGCCGGGTGCCGAGGGCTCGAACCTGCCAAGATGGTGCTCAGCGACGAGGACAAGACCAGGGTGCGGAACCTCTGGAGCACTGTGAGCAAGAATCCCGAAACTTACGGGGCTGAGGCCCTTTGCAGGTAAGCCCGCCCCCACCCCCGCGAAACTCTGGTTGCGGCTTGCGCGAAGCTCGCCTCCGTGACGCCCGCTGGCCGCCCGCGCTTCCCTTCTTTTTCCCCCTTTTTCCCCTCTTCCTGAAGGATGTTCTCAGCGCACCCCACCACCAAGACCTACTTCCCCCACTTCGACCACAGCCCCGGCTCCAGCGACCTCAAGGCGCAGGGCAGGAAGGTGACGTCAAGCCGTCAACAACCTGGACAACATCGCGGGTGCCCTTTTCAAGCTCAGCGACCTGCAAGCCCAGAAACTGCTCGTGGATCCCGTCAACTTTAAGGTGAGTCGCCTTCTCCGAGCAGAATTGGGGGGAGAAGGGCGCACGCCCCGGGCTGCTTCGCAGGGCCGGAACTTGGCGGGGGGGGGCGGGGGGGCAAGCGGGGCATGTGCCCCGGGCGCCGCGCTGGGGGGACGCCAAAATGAGCTCTGGGTGGCGCCAAATGGGCACAGAATCCTAGTTTGCCCCGGGTGACACAGACCCTAGTTGCGGGCCTGCTATTTCGCCTTCCCTTTGGTGGCCGGGGAAACCCTGGGGGCATCTCTGCAGCCATAGGGTCGGTGGCTTGGGGGGGGGCATGCTCTGCCTCTCTTAATGCCACCACTCTCCTCTCTGCAGATGCTGGGCGAGTGCATCAAGACAACCATCGCTGCTCACAATGGGCCCTTCAACCCCGAAGTGCTTCTCTCCTTTGACAAGTTCCCGAGCAAAGTCGCCAAGGTGCTGGCCTCCAAGTACCGCTAGAGATGGGGAGTGCTGCCCTGCCTGTGCTCCGCAGGGCTCCGAAACAAAGACCCTCCTCCTCTCCGGCATCTCTCCTCCCTCCGCGTGAGAACCCTGTCAGCATCTCTTGCCTGCACCTCTCCTGCTCCATGGGGCTCACTTGCGGAACCCTAGTTTGGGTGTCTCCCGGAGCCTGAATTCCTAGTTGCCCTCTTGCCCGGAGCCAGGTCCAGGCTGTTTGCAGTGGGACTGAGCAGCTAAAGGTCTTTGGGGGCGCTCCTAAGGACATAATCCTTGACCACCCTAATGGCAGCTACCACCGTTAATTTCTGAGCTGGTTCTACTCCCACCATTGTGCAAATTATTATTTCATTGCTTTTAACGCTGTTGCCCGCTACACACATCAGCTTGTGGCGACTTGGCGTTATATATAATATTTCAACCTACCTACATGTGTTCTGTGATGACAGGCATTTATTGTTACTATTATTAAGTAAACTTGTAAGTTTTCTTATTTGATTATTAAACTTTGCTTTGTTTATCTGCCTACCTAACAATTTACGATGGGCTTGTGTTATTTCTTAAAAAATATATTTATTCCTAAATAAATTTATTCCAGCATGACTTCAACAGAAAACATAACCCAAAAAAGAAAAGAAAAAAAAGAAAAATCACAGATGATGGAAGAGTATTCAACAAAAAATGGACAGATGAGTACTTTTTTGCTGAGACAAATACTAAGGCATTATGCTTAATTTGTAGGGGAAATGTGTCAGTTTTCAAAGACTACAATTTGAAAAGGCATTTATACGGGAAAAACATGCTGCCAAATTCGAAGCATATCAAGGAATTTGTCGTAAAGACAAATTAGCAGAACTGAAAAAAAAGCTGTCATCTCAACAATTTTTTTTAAAAAGTCACTACTCAAAAGGACTCAATTATAAAAGCTAGTTATTTGGTAGCAAATCTGATTGCAAAAAAATCAAAACCATTTACCAATGGTGAGTTTATTAAGTAATGTATGGAAAGTGTGGCAGATATAATTTGTCCTGATTAAAAAAAGCGATTTTTCTAAAATTGGTTTGTCTCACCAGACTATAGCCAGGTGAATTGAAGAAATAGGGAAACGTAGAAAGAGGCTTGAAGAGTAAAGCTGCTAATTTCAAATTTTATGCTTTGGTGATGGATGAAAGTACTGATGCTACAGATACGGCTCAACTTGCCATTTTTATTAGAGGTATTGATAACGAATATAATGTCACTGAAGAAATGGCTTCTTTAGTGCCATTAAAAGACACAACTAAATCTCTTGATTTGTACGAAGCAGTAAAAATGACATTAAAGTGATTTTCTTTAACCATTGTCAACATATTTGGTATATCTACTGATGGCGCCCTGGCGATGGTTGGTAAAAGTGAGGGACTTACAAAATTGATAGAAGACGATGCAAGTGCCACTGGCAACTCAGTTTGATGAAGTATCACTGTGTTCTACATCAAGAAAATTTATGCGCAAAAGCTTTAAAAATGGATAATGTCATGCAAATTGTCAGCAAAGCAGTGAATTTCATAAGGGCCAAGGGACTAAATCATCACCAATTCCAGGAGTTCCTTAAAAGTATGGGTGCTGATTCTGGGGACATCTTTTACTTTTCTGAGGTACGGTGGCTAAGTCAGGGTAAAATGCTGAAAAGATTTTATGATTTGCGAAATGAAATCAAGTCGTTTATGGAATCAGAAAATTTGTGCCAGAACTTGAAGATGAAAACTGACTCACAGATTTGGCATTTTTGGTGGATGTGACCGCTCATTTAAATGAGTTAAACATGTGTCTTCAAGATGAAAACACCTTAGCACTGCAGTGTTTCAAACCATAACAGCATTTGAAATGAAACTTAAAGTATGGCAAGCTCAAGTTATGGAAAATAATTTTATACATTTTAATACGTTGGCTAAACACAGTCTTGCGAAGATCAAGAAATATGCAGCCTTGCTTTTCAGTTTGATACAGGAATTTGAGAACAGGTTTCAAGATTTCCGGAAAAATCATCAATATTTTGGTATATTTTCGACTCCATTTTCAGTCTACATAACTACATTACCTCCGAATTTTCAAATGGAATGCAGAGTTGCAATCAGACATTCAAAGAAAAATTTGATTATGTCTCTCTACTGGACTTTTATAAGTCCTATCTTCCCAGAGAAAAATATCCCTTGCTTCACAATCACGCCTTATTCATGACATCTCTTTTTGGCAGCACGTACATTTGTGAGCAACTTTTCAAGGATGAAGCACACGAAGAGTAAAATTAGAATTAAAATTTCTGATGAGCACCTTGAGAACTCACTGAGAATTGCAACTACTTTCATCAAACCAGACACTGATGCATTAGTTCATGAAAACAAGGTCAAATATCCCACTAGTTTTATGTTGCCCTCTTTTTTTTAATTTTATAATAAATATAAAAAAATAAATGAAGTTTTATTACTTATATACATTAACTATATTATATATTTTATGTGTGGCCCAAGACAATTCCTCTTCACTCAATGTGGCCCAGGGGCCAAAAGGTTGGACACCCATGCTGTAAAGCTTAAACTCAGGTTAACCAAATTAAATAGCTGAGTTCAAATAACAGCCAATACTGAAACAAAGAAAACATGCCATGGCTAAAGATGATGGTCTGGTTCACACACATGGTAAGATGATGACTGAGTTCCTACAACACCCTGAATCACAAATTACCAAAATGTAGGTTTTAGTTAACTTTGCATGTTATGCTAGCCCAACAACAGCACGTTCATCTCAGACATTGGAGCCTTGTTATTTCTAACAGCAGTTTTCTGGGGTATCCAGGCAAACTTATTTAGGCAAAGGGCTGTAGGGACTTTTAACTGCCAACTTTTGCAGGTACAGTCAAAGTAACAGGCATCCCCATAGGCAGGGCTTAAAATGGTCCTATACTGGTGAATTCTGATGATTGGGAAGGAGCCCATATTGTAAGGCAGATGTTCAAAAAAGAATTTCTGAAGAAGAAAAGATGTGGCAGTTAGAAGTGTTCCTGTCCATTGTATAACATTACACCTGGAAGCAGGATGTCCTGCTGCAAAGAGTTTTAGTGTGGATCAGCTGGGAGTGCCCAATATCAGAGGCTTGGCACGCTCTAGAATGGGATGGATTCAAAATGGGCAGAAAACTCAGAGCTCCAGCAACATCTGGACATTCCTGAAGATTATTTTTAAAAATTGTGTAGAATTATATCTGACCTTTCCTCCAGGAGCTCAAGACTGTTTACATGGGGATTGCTCTTCATTTTATCCCACCACAGTGATGCTGTGAGATAGCCTGGCTGAAAGAGACTGGCTGACCGAAAGTCACATAGAGTTTCTGTGGCTATGTGGGGACTTGAACCTGGGGAAAATGATGAAATAGTAGAATTCTGGGCTACTTATTATTTAAAAAAGCAGAAGAGAGTGACCTACTTTTTGAAGATTGTGATTTAAAAAAAATCAAAATATTTCTGCCAGGTTTCAAGCTGGTGCCCTTCATTCTGCTAAGCAAAGATTTTAAGTACCACACAATTTCCTTAGCGTTGGTAAGGGGAAGTGTAGGACCTATACTGATCAGCATTGGTTCAATTAAAGGGCACTGGTTTCTCTGCAAAAAATCCAAGAACTGCTGAGGTTAGCCTGCAGCAAACTGAAGCATTCTAGCTCAAGTGGACAGGAGCACTTGAGCCAACACAGGGTGGAAAAGTGTACTTTTGGAGTACAGGAAAAAAACATGGGTGGAGGTTGCCTTAAGGGTAAGTGGGGGGTTGCTGGAGGATGGTGTTGTTTCTGTCTTCCAGAAACAACTGCCAGCCACTTCTGATGAGAGGACAAGACCTAAGTCCAGATCAGACCTTCATGACAAACCCTTCCCATTTAGGTGAAGCCCTATCAAGCTTATAGCAAGAAACTTCCTTGGTGAAAAAACCAGGATAAAGAAAAGGACATCTCAACCAGAGTATCTTGCATGGATTTTAATGTCAATTCATTCTCTCTCTCTCTCTCTCTCTCTCTCTGTCTTGGTAGGGTCACCTATGGCGGTAAGGTCCAGGGGGAGGAACCAGACAAAGATGATCCAAGAAAGTCCTCAATGGCAGAACAGGTGGAAGATAGCAAGATTTATTGTTACAATGGCTGCAAAGGTGTATGAAGGCTGCAGCAGATAAAAGGTCACCAATCATCATGGTACCCATGCCATTGGATTAGTGCCTTTTTCTGTGAAGATTGTGTGCTGATCATTGTGCACCGATCTCCACACATAAAACAAATTCATGCACAGGTGTCTTCCAACTACACTAAATCCAACCCAACTAATTAAAAGTCCCATGGTGACTGGCAAACAGCAACAGGGGTAGGACTGAAATCTGGAAGCCCCTAGTCACGAACCAGCACATGGACAGTGGATTATGGATTCAGTCGTCCTGACTCAAGGTCTGAGGCAGTTGAGTGGTTCAGCAGCCGTATCCATGACTGAGCAGTCCTATTTAGGATCCACTCTGCTCACCCCATATGGAGAAGGGGCTAGAAAAGGTGCTCTAAACATAGTCTGCCTCATTTTTCTCCATGATTGTAAAGATTGCCTATTCTATCTTTACATCAGACTCATGAGCAGGATCACAAAGATATCTGATTTATTAAAGAATAGTATGCAGGATCACAAAGAAAGCTGAGAATGAAAAAAGCGTGCCAAACTAAAAACCCTCGGTACGAATGAGATCCCTCCCCCTGTAGAATCTTCCCAGGCTCACAATCCCAGGTGCTCCTAACCGCTTCTGATGGTCTGTGGGAAAAGTCCTTGAACAGAGCACATAAGCCAAACACATTCCATTGAAATGAACATAGATATAGAGCTTGGCACAAGGTTTCACAGCAGCTCCCTCCCAACAGAAACACACGTCGTCACCATGGCATGTGAAACGTTACATTGTACAGTGCACATTGAAACAGTGAACATGACATACTGCCCCCCAAAAGAAAGAAAACACTAAGCGGCAGGCTTTAAAGGGTAAGCCAAGTGGAAACGGTTAACTAAATCAGGAGCATTAACGTGGCGAGCAGGCACCCATTCAGGATGAGGAAAGTGTTTCCAGTGAATCAGATACTGAAGGGTGCCACGAAGCTTGCGAGAATCAATGACCTCCTTGACTTCAAAGTGCTGTTGGCCGTCAATCATGATCGGAGCAGGAGGAGGAGGTTGGGGATGCCAGTGGGAGGAGTGGTGGACAAGCTTGAGCAGGCTGCAATGGAAAACAGGGTGCAAGCATTTCAAATTGTGAGGCAGGTCCAACTTAACAGTAACTGGATTGATAAGACCAACAATAGGGAAAGGACCAATGAACTTGGGAGCAAGTTTTTTAGAGGGGACTTGATGAATTTGGTAGATAGACATACTTGATCCCCAATTTTGAAATCGTGTTGCAAAGAACGATGTTTATCGGCTTGAAACTTGTAAGCAGCCTGGGCATCAGCCAAAGCCTGTTGAATCACTGGCCAGGAATCAGCAAGCTTAACAGCCCAGTCAGAGGCAGAACAGGATTGGGGAGGGGGTTGTGGCAGCTCAGGGATGGGAACAAAGTCGTGACCAGAAACCACACGAAAAGGGGTTTGCCCGGTACTCTGATGGACAGCATTGTCGTAAGCCACTTCAACAAAAGGCAGCAAGTCCACCCAATTGTTCTGATGGTAGTTAATGTATGCTCTAAGGAATTGGTCAAGGGCGGAGTTCAAAATCTCAGTAGATATGTCTGTCTCAGGATGGGACAACGTGGACAGCGCCTGTTTGGTGCCAATCAATTTTAAAAATGAATTCCAAAACTGGGAAGTAAACTGTGTCCCGCGGTCACTGACCAAACAGGAGGGGCTACCGTGGAGGCGGTAGATGTGGATGAGAAATAGGCGGGCCAATTGCGGGGCCGACGGGATGGATGCACATAGAATGAAATGGGCTTGTTTGGAGAAAAAATCTTTTACAACCCAAATGACAGTTTTCTTCTGACTGGGAGGTAGGTCCACAATAAAATCCATAGAAATCTCATCCCAGGGACGGGATGGGCTGGCCACTGGCTGTAGAAGCCCCTGTGGTTTTCCTCCTTTTTGATTTGACATGGCACAAACAGGACAGGAAGCAACATTGTTTTCAATCAACTCTTAAGGAACACCTGCCTTCAGAACTTCCTGAAAATGTTGAGGAACACTGAATTAAATTGAAGACCTCTGTTATTTCAGCCTGTGGACAGACTATAGGATATCAAACCAAGAGACATCAGGACTGGTTTGACGAGAATGATAGTGAAATTAAATACATTATTGACAAGAAAAGAAAAGCCTTCCAGATATGACAAAAAGATATTAACTGTGCTGTTAAGAAAAAAATCTATGCCAGTGCAAAGGCAGAAGTCCAAAGAAGAACTAGAGGACTTAAGAACACATGGTGGATAAAAAAAGCCCAAGAAATCCAACAATTTGCAGATGTTCATGATGCACAGGTTTTTTTAATGCCACAAAGGCCATCTATGGACCAACGAATTATGGTACAAATCCCTTACATTCAACAGATGGTGTCAAACTTTTAAAGAACAAAGAGTCTATTGCACTGCACTGGAAAGAGCATTACTACAGTCTCCTAAATTGTCACTCTACTGTGGCTGATGAAGTCTTCTTGCAAATCCCGCAAAAACAAATAAAAGACGAGCTTGCAGTACCCCCTAGTTTGGAGGAAGTTAGAAAAACCACTAATCAAATGAAAAATAGTAAAGCTAGTGGACCTGATGGGATTCCTGCTGAGGTTTTTAAAGAAGGCGGGCTTGAACTTACACAAAAACTTCACAAGCTCATCGATAAAATCTGGATGAGGGAGGAGATTCCAGCAGATTTTAAGGATGCCATAATTATCGCTCTTTTTAAAAAAGGTGATAGGACAGACTGCGGAAACTATCGAGGCATCTCCCTTCTAGCTACAGCAGGTAAAATCCTTGCAAGGATTCTTGCAAATTGTCTCCTATCTATATCAGAAGACATCCTCCCTGAAACTCAAAATGGCTTCCGCCCTTCCAGGGGGACAGTGGATATGATTTGCACTGTGCAACAGCTCCAAGAAAAGTGCAAGGAGCAAAACTGCCCTCTGTACATGGCATTTATTGATCTGACTAAGGCTTTTGATACTTTAAATCATACTGCTCTCTGGACCATCCTTTTGAAAATCGGATGTCCTGATAAATTTGTGAAAATCTTGCGGCTACTCCATGATGATATGATGACAACAATCCTGAATAATGATGGCTCTCAGAGCGATCCATTTAAAGTGGGATCCAACGTTAAACAGGGATGTGTTATTGCTCCAACCTTATTCACTATCTTCATTGCTATGATTCTACACCTTGTTGAAAGGAAACTTCCTACTGGTGCAGAAGTTACATATCGAACAGATGGAAAGCTTTTTAATCTTAGTAGGCTGAAGGCAAAAAATAAGGTAACTACAACCTCTGTTATGGAACTCTAATATGCTGATGATAATGTAGTCTGTGCACACTCAGAAGATCTCCAAACTATTCTAAACATCTTTGCAGAAGCATATGATAAGCTTGGCCTCTTGCTTAACATTAAGAAAACCAAAATGCTTTACCAGCAAGTTTGAACTAATTCCTCTGCAGCACCATCAATTCAGCTTGAAGGTGTGTCACTGGAAAATGTTGACCACTTTCCTTATCTTGGCAGCCATCTATCTATAAAAGCCGATATTGACACTGAAATTCAGCATTGTCTAAGCTTTGTGAGTGTAGCTTCCTCCCAAATGAACTGTAGAGTGTTTGAGGATTGGGACATTCACAGGGAGACCAAAATGCTTGTTTACAAAGCCATTGTACTACCAACCCTATTGTATGCCCGTGAAACTTGGACTTTCTACAAACGCCACCTCCAACATCAACTTCGCAGGACCGGCCATGTTGTTCAAATGCCTGATTGTCTTCCAAAGCAGATACTTTACTCCCAACTTAAGAACGGAAAAAGGAATATTGGTGGACAGCAAAAGAGATTCAAAGACGTTCTCAAAGCTAATTTTAAAAAGTTTAATATTAGCGCTGAGAACTGGGAAGTCCTAACTCATGAGCATTTAAATTGGAGATCATGTTCATCGTTCCAATGTTCTGAATACATCGTAACGTTTCGCATGTCACTTTCCTGATCCGTGTTTGCTGGGTGGAGATTTCCAGCCGTGCCAGGCTGTAATCTCCTTGCTGTAACTGTGGAATGTATGTTTGGGTTATGGAATGTGTTCAAGGTTACTTTCTCAGGCCGATGTGGGCAACGGTTGCTAGCACCTGGGAGGGGGTGGTTGCTAAGCGTGAGCGAGGGTGGAACCGGGTTTGAAGTAAGGGTTTTTAGTTTGTATTTGGCGCGCTTTTGCTCATTCTCAGCTTTCTTTGTATCTGCATACTATTCTTTCAATAAACCAGTTATCCTTAAGCACCTGCTTGTGAGACTGAGTTTGTCAGAATAGGCAACCATTACACAGCCCTTATTAAAGGCACTACAGACTTTGAAGAAGTATGAGTATAGGGGGAAAGGGAGGAGCAAGCTAAGAGGAAGGCATGTCAAGCAAATCCTCATCGTGACTGTCTTCCACCTGGAAATTTATGCCCTCATTGTGGGAGGTTGTGCGGATCCAGAATTAGCCTTTACAGACACTTACGGATCCACTGTTAAGATTTTAATCCTGGAAGACAATCTTACTCAGCTATGAGTGATCGCCAACGACAAATGACGGGGCTTTACTTCTTGACCAATGAGTTAACATCCCATCACCTTCCATGGAGCACACAGAACCTTACAGATGTTTTTATTCATTCCTGCTCCAGAACCACCCCAACCTTTGAAAGTGGAGCATGGCTTAGAAATTGGAGCTATCCTTTAGGCATCAGAAAGGGCTTTTCTTTTCATATGATCAATGCTACTCCTTTAGTAGAGTACATGGGGATTTCAGGGCTGGAAGTAATAGAAATGATGCCAGTTCCAAATTTCAGTTTTCCAGAGAGGAGAGCTTTTCATAAAAATGATTCGATCTGAGGCTAGCACATTAATATGCAGGAGGAGATGGAATGAATGAAAGAGACGTATCAAATGAAGGCAAAGATGAGCTCCTCTTCCCATTGTGTTCACTTGCAAAACAAGTTAGCCCCAGGGGAGGATGCACTTTGGAAAGACCGTGGCTTCCATAGTTTGCTTTAAGTAAGTTTGACCGGGTCTCATTTCAATTGAATGCATCTCCTTGCTGATGTGAAAGTTTTGAAAATACGCCATCCTAATGGATGCTTCACTCCACAGCCATGAAGGCTGCAAATCAATTCTGTCTGATGCGCTTTCTGTGCTTCTTCCTAATATTGCCCTTTCCACCAACTGATCACCATAGCAAGTCAACCTGCAACTAAGCCTTTCTCTGCACTCTAATGAGGCCCTTATCTTTGGCGAACATAGGAAGAGACTCACTGGGTTTGTGCTCATCTTTCTTTCCTCTGTTGAAACAGCAATAGCTCTGAATAACTGTCCCATTAAGATCAAATCACTGCTGTCAAAGATGTCAGGTTAAGGGGCTGGCAATCCTCTGATGCCATTTACTGCATCTTTCGTTTGCATTGCCAAGGTACACTGTCTACCAGAGTGATTATAGCAATTACTTAGTGCTGTCTGTCACAGTCAGTCAGATTTGCACAGTCTAGATTCCGCAATGACCTAGACCTGCCTTTTTAGCAAAAGCAAACATTATTATTGATTCCCATCTCTGCTTTGATGTATAGACCAAAGTTGGGAATGGTACTCAGAAAAAAGCCCTTCCTTTCTGCCAAACAATATGGATTTTTATATGAAATGTTTACTTTTTATCTACTGTAATCAGTGAGCTGGGGGAGGCCTTCTGAGCTACAAAAAAAAAAAAAAAAAGACAATTCTCATGTCTTTGCAATCAGTCTCTCTGTTTCGCAAAGAATGGAAACTCACTTCTGTGTCATTATGGAATATCTTTTTTAAAAATAGTTCCAAGCATTTCAGGAAAAGTACACAACAACTTGAATTATTGATGGTCAAATAGGAACATTCTGGTTCTTTTAGAAAAATGTTACTACAGACACAGGTTTTCTAGTGTGGGAAAGGTGGTTATACCTGGCAGGGAAAAAATAGCAAGAATGATTGATACTGTACAGCTTAAAGATCATACTATTTACAAGCTCAGGAACCTATATGCCCACTAGATCACAGCCTCTATGTTCCAGGGAATCATCATTCAGATTACATGACACATAAATTATATATACCAGTTTGCAAAACCTTAATAAAAATGAAATTACTCTTATTATCTTACTGTCCACGCAGAAGGAAGATCAGTGGAGGGTTTCTGATGGTTTTCATAGGACTGCAGTCTTACCACAGTGGATTTGGACTGGGGAGGTCCAGGTTCAACTCCCATCTTGATCAAGGATTACACTGTGTGACTTTGGACTGGTCAGTCTCTCTCAGCCCATCTTCCCTGACAGTTGTGCAGGTAAAATTAGGGAGACCCTCAAATGTGCCACCTTCAGTGCTCAGGAAAAAGATGGAATTTATATAAATGCCATAAATAAATGACAAATTGTTTTTCAAGATGATTTACAATTTTGTACAAGGCTGATTGTTCAAGGAGTTATGGAATGCTGGCCTCAGGCTGGTGGCATCTGACTCACTGATAAATGCATGTGATTCACTTGAACCTAGTGCCAATCCACACATGCAGGTGTGGAACCATTTGGAGATCACCCTCAAGCACTTCTTATCTTTCTACAGTCTGTTGCTTACAGAACAGTAACAAAAGTTTTGAGGGGTATAAGAAATAAATCACTGGGCTGTGATCAAGGGATGGATAGTCACATATGAATAAGCCTCATGTGGTAAACTAAGAGATAAGACTAGAATGCTTCAGCCTCCAAGCCCAGGTAGGGGGTATGTGTGTTTTTCTGCCTGCTGCCTCAGAAAGAAAGGAAAAGGCCCTTAAGCTGCATTTGTTCAATCACTGTGGTTTCTACTGAGAACTTAAATCATGCCAGAAGCAATTTGTATGAAGTGGCTGCTTGGGTGTTAAGAAAATGGAGGTACCCTCTCTGCCAAGCACTGAGGTTTTCCACATAAGCAGCTCATACCATTATCCAAGCCTTGCTAATGTAGAGAAAAATGTAATTGGATTAAAATTAGGATGTCTTTACATTTGTTGCTCTTGTAACATACAAAGGGATGCATTCCATCCACTTCAGTTGATAACAAAAGTTGGATTGTTTGCTGGCCAAAAACTGATCAAGGAACCAGCCAATGATTGTTAAGGCCATCCTCTAAAATGACCAATTATTGCTCTTGTTGCCTCTCTGCAGGCCCCTCCCCCATTGCATCTGAGCTTGTTTAGGAGCTGCAGCTGCAGGGTGAGGGGAAACTTTCTCAGCTCCATCAAAAAAGCATTTGCAACCCTCCCTGCTGAATCCTCTATTTCTCTACCTCCCTCATCCCTGGAAGTCTTGCTGTTTGTACTAAAAACATGATAATCTTCAGAGGGATAGGGGAGTGGTAAAAAAACACTCCACCAGGAAGACATCACAGAAAAAGATCATCTGTCGAAGGCAATGTTTCTCAACCTCAGCAACTTTAAGATGCGTGGACTTCAACTCCCAGAATTCCCCAGCCAGCAAGACTGGCTGGGGAATTCTGGGAGTTGAAGTCCACACATGTTGCAAGATATCCAGACATTAGAATCAGGTGAGGAATGGTGCAGGTTTTGCTCAAGGACTTGGGTTTTCAGAGAAAGATAGAGATGAAGGACACACCAATATTGTGCTGTGTACTTCATAATGTCAATGTCACTACAGCAATGTCACTACAGCAATGTCACAAGGAACTGTTTGGGGTGCAAAGGAAACATTCTGCTGGCATTGTAAATTTGTCTCATTGGCTTCACTGTCTCTGAAATCTTTATAAGGATCCAGCATAGCAAATTATTTAACCAGATGGCAGATGGTGAGTGAAAGATGGCAATCCAGGACAAGTGTCTTCAGGATCCTGGACATGCATCTCAGCTCATAGATTAGATCTCTCACATTCTTGTCAGTAACTTAGCAAAGTGACAGGCAGCTTCTCTGTTTCTGCAGGATTTCACTATTAATTAATATACTGACACAATACTGGCTGTAGCTTAAAGAGAACATTCAAGTTCTGGAAAACTGGTGAGGTATATTGCCATAATGGGAGAAAAAATATGTTTTTAAAAAAATGTGCTTGGGTCTTCCTCACATGGGGGAGGGAGTGAGGGAGAGGAAGGGGAAGGAAAGAAGGAAGGTTTTTTTTAGAAAATTTCAAAGGGAGAATTCTGTTAAAATAAAAAATTCCTTAGGAATGAACCTGTCATCCCTATTTACCTGTTCACAGTATAAGCAAAATCTGAAAGGCTCTTGCCACAGGAAGTTTAGTGGTTTTTAAAAGTTGTTTATTTTCTTGCCAGTGGCTTTTTGTAAGCAAATACTGTCAGCTTTTTAAATGATGTAAGTAGCTGTTTTAGCTATCATGTATGCAACGGAGAGAAAGAGGAATTGAGGCCACAGAGAAATCTTTAACATTGCTGAGAATTTTTATTTCAGTGATTGCAGATGGGTTAGATCCATTCCCAGAATGAAGTCCGAAAGTCGGTATCTCCAATATCAGTGTTTCTATGCAAAAGTGTGATTTATTCTGAAATTAAAACCATCGTAATATAAAGTATTTACATTTACTTTCATGATCAGAGAGAGAAAGAAAAGTTAATACTGTAGTCTTTTCTGAAGATCCCATGTCTTTTCTAAAAGTTCCATGGGATTTTTTTGTAAGATTCCATATTAAATCCTTCTGAGCTGGATCCATCCAGTCCAATAGCTAACTTAAGTTCCACTGATTTCAGGAAGCCTATTCTGATTAAGTCTAGCTCTAATGAAGTTTACTGTTTTTTTGTTACATTGTAACAGAACACTCCTGGTTGTCACCTACAGCTCACAGTTCAAGCCACTTAAATGTATCCTTAATGCTACAACCCATACTGGACAATGACACACACTTTCCCAAGCATATGGGGGCTTGCCTATACTTGCATACAGACCACCATCCAATTGGAAGCAGATTCTCACAAACAACAAGAAACATGATACCAATATGAGAACTAGACCCTGCAATAAGCCTAGATGTCTATTTTGCCTCTACCCCACATCTACCCCAACAATACCATCATAGGCTTCATCAACTTCATACACAAAGTTAGAGGCACCTTCCCATGCTCTTCTTCTAATGTGATATATGCCATCATCTGTGGCAGTGCCCCTCTGGATTCAGTGTAGGACGAACAGGCCAGACTTTGGGCAAAAGAATTAATGGAACAAGTTTGACATCAGAACACAAACAGGGACAAAGTAATGGCATTTTAACTTCCAGACACAGACCTCATAGACCTCAAAGTAGCAGTTTTTGACCAAAGAAATTTGCTGGTACAGTTGAGTGGGAGACAGCTGAGTTTACATACATGAAGAGGTTTCAGACTATCTCAGAAGGACTTAACAAAGGCAATGGGTTCTTAATATATTGCAGGTGTTAATTGATAGGTACTTGTAATCTGACTCCCAAGGAACTCCATCTGCCTTACCTACTTGTCTTTCCTTTTTTCTCCACCTCATCCCAATGTATTTCAATACTACAGCAGTCAAGCCATTCCATGCATCTGCTGAAGTGAGCTGTAGATTATGCCTAAAATAATATTGTTAGACTCAAAAGGTGCTACCAAACTCCTTCTGAATTTTGGCTATATTTTTGTGACAATCTGTTGCCTGAGATGGCATCAACCTTCGAGGTAGGCCAGGTAAGGAAACAGACTCCATAACTTTGACTGGAACTATATTTTATACTTTAAGGTATGTTTTTGTAACCATTTCTGCGTATTTCCTCCAATGTCATCTTTGTGGCTTTCTACAGATGGTCACTTCATTGTGCCTAACAATAGGGCTTGCCAGCCCTGCCCTTGACTCACCCAGGGATTTCTCTGAAGATTGGCCTTAGCTTTATGCAAAGAGCATACGAGTGAGTCCTAAATGAGCCAATGGCAGAAGAGGCAACTGCAGATGAAAGAGACAAACAAAACTGTCCAGCTAATTATGTTCCCTTCTTTGCCAGCTATCACTTTTACCTCTCCTTTCCCAGGCTGCCAAATTGAGCTGAGCAGCATGAACTCCATCAGGAATGAATCAAGTGACAGTGGAGAAGGGTGGGAAAAGAGAAAGGAAAATTGTTGTGACTGATTTGCTCCTTAATTAAGGCTTTTCTGTATGTTGATTATCCAGATCTGGACCCTGTCTATACATCTTCTTTTATTTTCTGGATAAAAGATAGGTAGATGTTTCCAGAATGCCAGATTTTGTATCAGATCCTAAATCTTGGCCTGTTTTCAAAAAAAGGGTATATGATGCCCTGGATTTTTTTTTCACGCAAGGCACCTCAGCTGTTTATTTATTTATTCGTGTCAGAAGCATCACAATTAAAATAAGGCATACTGTAAAACATAGAATTTAAAATATAAAAGTTAAAATATATAAAAGTTAAACAGATCTTGCCCAGAAACTGGCAGCATTAATTATGTTCTGTAGCGCTGTCATGAGGTCCTCAAATGTGCATTGATCAGGGCACAAAGGACAAGTGTATGTATGTATTGTTGTCTGCATGTCTGCACAGTCACAAAGGGCAGAGGCCACCGGATAGCTCCATTTGTTCAGAGTATCTCTTGTTATGCCCGTGCACAGTCTGTTCAATGATTTCCATACTTCCCAACTTTCGCCAGACCCAGGTGCCAGCTCCTCTGCTATGGAGTCTATGGTGTGTGAGGACCTTCTTAACTACCTTGATTAACCATTAAGATTGGACTTAACCCACAGCAAGACTGAGCTTTTGGGAAAGTTATTTATTTTGCTTTACTTTGGTCTTGCAAATTTTCATGACTTTGAATTCACCAGAATTATGGGATGTTTGTATAACAGGAAAACAAAGTTCAGTACTTGAAAAGAAGTGTGTGTGTGTGTGTGTGTGTATTTTATTTTGATCACCTACATAATCCAGGCTAGGTTATATAACAGTCTTCTGTGACTTGTTGAATGCTGTGTCACAATGATCTTGTATTCTCTTATTACATTTTCTAAAATTTGTGAAGTCGCATTCAAGGTCACTTGATATTGCAAATTATATAGCCAAAGTTGTGATTAACACTCTTCACTTAGTCCTGACACATGGGTCAAAACAATGATTTTGTTTGTCCTTGTTACATCACATTCATATTTAAAAATACACATGCATGAACACATTCATTTAATTCATGAACACATAGATTTACGCTTACCTGATTCAATGTCTCTAACTAGAACCATAACTGAGCAATAACACTTGGGTCTCTAACTGGAAATGGCATTGTTTAAGCCTGGGGCACACAAATTAAAGCACTTACTAGCCAGTGTAATTTGCGTGGTCAACTATGAAGCCAATTCTTCCACCAGCTCTTTCTAAAGGAAAGAAATAGCTTTTGAAAACAGCCTTTATCTTAAAAACTTTTATCATTAGGATATAAAATTGTCATCTGCTATATCAAATTGCAATCAAGTAAACACAAATAATGTACAAATACTGGTGTTTCAGAATAATATACAGGAAGGATAAAATATTTGGAATGATTGGAGTACATAGAAGAATAACTTTAAAACAATTGAAATCACATCATATTAGATTGCTATATTAGATATATATGATATCATATTAGATATAATCAACCGCTGTGATCTAAGGCCAGTAGTTCTGGGGTTGGACCTTGTACTTTCTGATTTTGAGGAACACTTTTGAAATCAAACCAGGATTATGGATAGTCGTCATGGGATGGATAGAGAGTGGGAGGTCTGAATAATGAGGTAGAAGTTTAAAGTCAAATAGAAGATGCTACTTTGTTGACTGAGCACTGGAAAAAGTCTGGTCTCCAAATAGCTATAACAGGTCTGGTTACTCTACTGATTTTATACCAACCCCTTTCCAACTTTGGATGTTTCAGGCTATCATCACCTACTATCAATTTGGATTAACCATATTAGCTAATACTGATGAAAGTTGTAATTGAAAACATCTAAAGCAATCCAGATTTGGGTGTCTTTACTTGCAAACAGAGTTCCTTTTATTCTGTCTGCATCAGAAGAGAACTGAGGCCTTAGTTTTCTAGCATGTTTTCTTCAGAATCAGGTCGCAGGGAATCCCTGACAACAGGATTGCCTTGAACAAGTCTTGAGATTGATGTAAAGACTGTACTGAATTTAGGCAACTCCTTTATTTGATGGCACCATTCAGTATCACCTATACCAGTGTTTCTCAACCTTGGTGACATTAAGATGTGCGGACTTCACTCCCAGAATTCCCTAGCCTGCTGGCTAGGGAATTCTGGGAATTGAAGTGTACACGCCCTAAAGTTGCCAAGATTGGGAAACACTGACCTACAGTATACCAACTTTGCCCATCCTGGTGCCTGCTCCAGATATGAGACAATGGTGGTTGGGAAACCTGGGAGTTGCTTATTCAGCACACTTAGAAGCTGCTGGTTGTGGAAGGCTGATCTACACTTAATGGCATTGGCTTCCTGATCTTTGAGAAAATAGGATATGCCTTATCTGTAAAACTGTACTTTTCCATTGAGTGGTGATGTGTCAGATTTTAATTCTTAAAAATAGGATATTTGCAGTCATGGTCTTAGGTCACATGGGGTGGCTGGAAGAGAAGAAGGCCTGAACAACTGACATAGAGGAACTGATTTCAGATGTGCGTGGTACATGAAGCAAAACAATTGTTCAAATTGTCTAAGGCTTTGCTGCCCACCTCCTTTCTGAACCCCACCAGTGCAGATCAGGACAATGCTAAGACTTGGGGAGGTGGTGAATTTTGGTAAGTGGCTGGCTTGGTTTTCCAGCTTTAGCAGGCACGTCAAAGCAAAAGAGTGCACCTTCCAAATCTTGCCAACTTTGTAGGATTGCAGCCTTTTGAAAGAGCACTTCACTCAATCCCATTGAGCCTGCCCCCTCCAGGGACAGTGCCCCTGCCTAAACTTGTCACCTTCCCAAACCTGTTGCACAGCTGTTCCATGGCTTGTTTGGAGTACAGGTTTAGCACTCTGTCAAGCCTCTGCGCTTCTGAGGACTTGTAGAGGAGGAGAATGAAAGATTATGAAACCCATGCCTAAAACCAGGCACCTCTCCAAGCCCACTTCTCTTCAGCAGGCTTGGGAGGGCTGGGTAAAATGGGAGAGTGTGGTTCTTTCAAATCCCAGCACCTCCTAGCAGCTGAATTTCATAAGTTCTAAGCTCTGAGCTCCCTCACCTGCTTGGGCAGCCACCGGCTACCTGCCAAACACCTGTTCAGTGGGCTGGGGAAGGTGCTTGTTTTGTTTAGAGAGAGCTGGGCTCTCCTATTTGACTGGGCAGCTTGGTGAGCTGGGAGAAAAAAAATGGAATTGGTGATAGAGGAGAATTGATGAGGGAGGGGGATACTCCCTTTCCACCCTGAAATAGCTAATAAGAGTTGGGCTCTTTCAGCCCCCACAATTAGACTAAATTCTTAGATTCAGACTGTTTGTGCAGATACATTGCTAAATGAATCCCAGGCTTCGCCCTGTAAAATATTTCTCTATACATTGGGTGCCTAATTGGAGGTGTTCAGGTTTTCTATCCCCTGCTCAGAGACCAAACAAGAATTATACATACTGTATATTTTGGCTCACCATGCTAGAAAACATACCTGTGTATAATGAATGGTTTGAGCTGTTGGAGATGTTAACAAATCAGCATGCCTCATTTAGCATATGTATGTGTGAGGAAGCTGTTTGTTGCCACTCCCACTTCCTCTCTCTCTCTTCCTCCTTCTTCTACTGACTGCGGAGGCAGCCAGCATGCTGCTCTCTCTCCCTCCATTATGGCCATATGCTTGGGCCTTGATGAAGGATCTTTCCCATTTTCTGCATGCAGGTCTTAGCAGCTATGAGGACTAAGAGTTCATTAAGTTTAGGGAGCAGAAGAAACAAAGAATCTTCAATTTCCACCAAAGATGTATGTAACTGAACCAAGAATAAAATCAGTAAGACTCTTTTTACTTTTAAACCTACTTTGTCTAAGCGTGTGATTCTTTATGCTTGGGAGGGCTGAGTGTGTAAGATCAATAACCTGTATTTCTCTGACATGTTCATTAAAGCTATTTAAGATAATATTCTTTTTCTGTGCACAGCTCCTCAGCTGTGTTAAGCTCTGCTCCATTCAGTGGTCTTAGCTGTCCACTATTGGCATTTGGGAGTTGATTTATTCATACAACTTTTTGTCATGTGTACATTCATCCATGATGGAGGAGGAGAGCTGAAAAAGGGGTTCTTTCCCAAACATGCCATGTTTGGGCCTCAAGAACATGTAACTGAAGGCCCAAATCCTCCACAGGAACACAGTGGCTGTTGATGTAACTTATTCCTCCAAAGAGAGAATCTAGGTGTGTCATGTCCTATTACGAAGAGAATACAACCATCAGCATCAAGTAAAATGTTGAAGCTTTCTGACATATTACACTAGAGGGATTTTTTTTTTTAATGAGCATCTTAGGGTAGAAAAGAAGAAAAGCAAATGTTCAGAAATTTTGCCAAATGGCTATTCCTGCTTTCTTCAAAGCAGGAAAAATGAAGCATGGTTGAAATGTCCTGTTGTTGCAACCTCTTGCAAAATGAAGCTGGTTTGTGCTCAAAGCCTTTTGCTGGCTGTAATCCTTTAAATCCCTTGCATGCCATAGCAAATTGAAATTCAGCTGGGGCTGTCCAGACTTGTAAAGACAAACCATCCTTCATCAAAGAGGCATCCAGATTGATAAATTACTCCCTTCGCAGTCGTGACACTATCTCTGAGAGTGATTTGTGTATATTAGCAGAGCAGGGAAAAGATGAAACCAAAAGCCCTTAAGAATAAACTTAGATGCAGAATGAAAACGATGACTTGTAGCAGTCAGGTGGCTCTTTATGGAATCAGATTTGGAAAGGAAAAAGGCCATTCATTACAGCGTATATAAAATACAAGAACCATATACAGATACAGCTCTTACAACCTAGCATGAGACTGTTCAAGACAAAATTCATGAGGGCACAATATTATACAAATTGAATAAATTCCTCAGGAGTCTGGTTGAAGATAATTTGATCACAAGCATACTTATTCCCACAGAGGAAATGAAGATGTATAAAGCAACAATCAGACAGACTCTCCACTACTACACATCCATGAGATGCAACGCTGATCGACAAAATCTACTTGCTTCCTAGTTTGGGTTCTATTTCCTCCCTACTTGGTTTCACTCAGAGCTTGACTTAATTAGATTTCCTTCTGCATGGGCTCTGGTTGGCTTTATGAAGGTTCTTCCTGTTGGAAGTCCTGGCAAATCTGGCATGCCTCATTAGCATGTAACTTGAGTTTGTTTCCAGGATGCAACTCTCCATGTTTGTTGGAGGAAGCTGTTTGTTGCCACTCCCACTTCCTCTCTCTCTCTCTCTCTTTCTCCTTCTTCCACCTACTGAGGAGGCAGCAAGCATGCTGCTCTCCTCTGTCTCCATCTTGGACCTAAAGCCATGTGCCTAGCCTTTTCTTCCACACAGCTCTTGGCAGCTATAGGGCTGAGAGTTTAGGGCGAATTAAGTTTAGAAAGAACAGAAGATACAAGGAACTTCATTTTCCACCGAAGATGGATGTAACAACCAAGAATAAAATGAGTAAGATATTCTTTTACTTACTTTTAAACTTACTATGTCTAAGCATGTGATTCTTTATGCTTGGGAGTGCTAAGTGTGTAAGATCAATAACCTGTATTTCTCTGACGTGCTCATTGAAGCTATTTAAGATAATATTCTTTTTCTGTGTGCGGCTTCTTACCTATGTTAAGCTCTGCTCCATTAGGTGGTTCTAGCAGGCCACTAATGACTTCACTTCCTTGGGGTAGGGACAAACACTAAGCTTATCTGTCCACATGAGAAGAAAGCACTGCTCCTTGCATTAAGGGGCCTTCAGTTCCTGTCATATCCAGCTTTCCATTCACATCCTATCTATTTAATAGAATTACAGATGGCCTTTTCCCCAGGAACTAGAGGTAGAATACATAGCATTTCCTCCTTCATTTTTCTTAAAACTTGCCCCCCTTCTGGGTAGACTGGCCTGACTGGTAGTAAACAGCTCAAAGTTACCAATCAGTTTCCACACTATTCTAGGGCCTGTAGTGCACAAGAAAACTACAGTAAGCATGAAACTTTCCCCAAACATCTTTGGATCCTGCCCACTAGTACTTCTCCCCTGGATAGTCAATGCAAGAAATAAAACAATGTTCTAATAATAGATCCTTCCTTACCTACAACATTAAAAAATCTGCTTGCATGAAAATCTCATTAGCCAACATCTTTTTCTGATGTGATATCACCAAGGAGTATGCAACCCTTCTACTTGCAGAGTTGTTCATCTCTGTAGCACATCCAAATAGAATTTTGGATTGTGACTACTAGCTGTAGTTGCATCAAATTTATCATTAGACAGCCTTAAGCACAGGTTACTAAAGATTTGTAGCTATCAAACTGGATATTTCCATTCTCTGTGCTTGTATGCACAGAGAAGTTTGCATGAGAATTTTATTCACTGGGGATTTTATTTTATTTTTTTGGTAAATTCATTCAGCAATTAATCAAGAGCACAAAAAAGCATCTGGATTATCTAAACAACACTCACAATGTTGCTCAGAATTCATGTGTGGAGAATTGAATTAAGAAAAAGACAATGGAGGCACCTCCGCTTGGAATGAAAATGATGTTAATCATTATGAAAATGATGTTAATCATTTTAATTTAAAAGGCTTTCTCCCTACTTTAATCATAGCTATTTATACTGGAGAAGGCATCTATATGACTATCTGCATTATTCAAAGAATGGAAGGACATACTTTGAAGGAACCAGTGTGGAAATACATTTGCTGCAACTGATTTCTAAAATGCATGTATTGTGTTATACACCTTCTGTGCCTGAGATGAGCAGTACAGTCTTTCGCCCAAGATCTGCTGATTTAACCCAGCAGAAGTTAAATCACGATAGCATCATACTGTTAATTTCTACTGTTTAAAGTGAACAGAGGAATGGTAACTTGATGGCTTTGCAGTCTCTCCTAATTACAAATGGTTAGATGTTTTAAACACTATGCAAAACAGACTATGTACTGGGGAACCCTTTCTGATGCTATTTTTGCACCCTCCTATTGATCAACATTGACTCTCTCATGTGATCTTTGCATTTCAAAGTTAATGGGGATGAAGATGACCACAGGTTGGCTTGAAACTGTTTCAAAGTGTTTGGGAAGTAAAAACGGTGGTGGTGTGGAAGAGCTCATAGATACTTTTAAAAATTGGTATCTGTTCCCAACTGAAATTTGATAAGGCATTCGAAGGACTTTCCCATAGGAAATAAATTGAAAGCTGTAGCATAGCTTCTGTATGACATTCACACAATGGTTCCTTTATGCAGAACTGCCCAACTCTTGGCCCCTATTATGTTGAAGTCCTACATCGTTTGTATAATCTCTTTGCTTTTCCCTGACTGCCAGTCATGAAATGCTGCTCTTTCTGAAATAATTTCCTGACTATTTGCTAAGATTCATCTCCGACATTTCATTAAATATGATCATTTAACTGTACAAGTACAAATGTATTTTTAATTTCGCTTACTGCAGATATTACAGATGTGGGGGAAATGAATTCATATTGCTCTAGGACAAATATATCATTCACATACGCACGCCACCAAAAAAAGGGAAAAATATTAAAAATTACTGAAACTTCTACCAAGATTTATACTTAACATTTCCATTTTCAGTGTGTTGCCTGTGAAACATATTGTATGTCATTCGACCATACATGATGCTATGAAGAATGATTGGGGGGATTTCAGTGGGAAGCCTTTATCACCATCTCCAGCTTTCAGACTTAAATATCATGCCAAGCTGTAATTTGTGGCTTTAAGATGTAAGGTGAATTGGACAGGGATTAGAGGGGCAAGTTTTGAATTATCAAGTAGGCTTTAGCCCAAGGATTTGCCACAATAGTAGGGGAAAAGAAAAGGTGTGTTGGGGTGGGGGGAGATATTGCCATTGAAATGTGTTGAGAATTAGCACATCATAAGCCTCATTTACTCCATGGTGAATTTTGCATCAGGATACCCACAGCAGTGTTAGTCAAAATCTCCAAAAGCAAAGGAATGTCCAGTTTTAACAAAGAGCCTTCTCACTTATTACAATATTTCTACAGTCGTCAATAATGCAGTCCAATTTACTACTAGGATTTCATTACCGCCTCTGACAGGGCATTGAAAAATACATTCATTTTAACATTAGATCTCATGTGATATTAACTGCCCAGCATCTCCAGCAATTATACAAAGGCCAACAGCTTTGCCTGCTGAATGTTCAATATATCTAGGAAAACATGATTCCATATGACTTAATATTCCTTATGTCACTGCTAAGAAAATGTCCTACAAATTGATGGATGCTCTAATCTCCTGGCATCTGTCTAAAAGGAACCATAAGTGGCTCCATGTTAAGATGAGGTAGAAATATCCAATATATTCCTTTCATCTTCTGTATAGACAGAATACTAATAGGCTGGCTTTATATTAGGCCAAAATAAGCTTTGGAAAGACTTTGCTAATTCACACGATGTCATGGTCATCAGTGCCACAGAGTCACTCATGCACAGCATCTTTACGTACAGTTTCAACAATTTTCTCCATGTGGATAAAGATCCTTGCCCACCTTTGATGCTGGGATAGGATGGATGCAGCAACATGGATAAAATAAAATTCAGTTCAATGACCTGTTATGAGTGAACAGGAGAATGGTGGCCACTGATGCAAGATAGGGTTTGACAATGAGGACAGCAAATGCTATTCCATTATAATCTTCTACTGACTCAAGGCATGTCTTCTTGGCAGTAAGAAAAAACCACAGAAGAATTTAACCCATTAGTTTGCTCTATGACTATAACACAGTATCACCATTATTCCAAAAAACAACAACCCCAGATAAAGTACAGATAAATACAGATAAAATGCAGATAAAATATAAACAATGAAATCAAACACATCTGGGTTTCCTGATGCATGTTTTTACAGAGCATTTCAACAGATCTCTTTAACTTATATTCTGCTAGGATGAGCAAATAAACGCTAAAATGATAATGTTCACCATAGATAAACTTTAATAACTTAATCCTACAGCATCTATGCATGGACAACGAAGTATGGAAGATTCCTTCACAGGAGTTAACACAGATTTCTCCAAAAGGCTCTCCAAAGTGTCATGTAGAAAGAACATAAAAACCATGCTGGAACAGCCTAAAGTACCATCTATTCAAGCATTCTGCCTCACTCAGTGGCCAAGAAGATATATTCAAGAAGCTCACAAATGAGGACAGGTGGATGATCACCCTTCTCCACTCTTGCTCCCCAGCTGCTGGTACTACTGATTCCAGAAATGTACCTTTCCTTAGAGCAGTGATACTCAAATGTTGTGATACTACAACTGTATAAAATAATAAATAAATTTGTGCACCCCCATGAATAAAACAAATTATTTTATTGGCATTAGTAATACTCAAAAGTTTAAAGTTGACTACCATGCCTGAGGCAAACTTTTAAAAACAATTTTGGTGGCTTCTAAGTGACTCATGACTCTTTAGGGATCATGACCCACCATTTGAGAACTTCACTGTGTTAGGTTACTTACAAGAGAAGATGCCTCAAGAGGCGGAAATAAGGCTGGACATTTCTAGTGAGGTAGGTGGACTTTGACTTGTCACGAACTGTCTGTCATGCTAGAAGCTGACACAGGAGTTGCATGGTAGGGAGAGATATTTTGGCAGTGACCCTGGTAACTGCTCATTGCTCATATGCTGAGTCTGCTCAGTCTAGAATGTACTTAGGTCCAAAGTGCCTGAGTAATTTCTGTGCATCCATGAATGATGCTAATTGCTGCATAAGTTTTCTGTATCTTCTGGAAACATGAGGAAAACAAGAGAAAAAACAGGAAGTAAGGGAGAGCTCCAGGCATGGAGGCTACTAGTTTAAAAGCTTATCCTGGGTAAGGAACAGGAGCCTAGAAGAGGAAGTATGAGAGAGAGCTACTGTATATGGTCTCACTTGAAGCTGGGGCTGTGTTAGAGCAAACTGCAATTATTTTCTGCAATTCTCCAAGCCTTCTTGTATTCCCCACACCTTGCAGATACTGGACATACATATGTGGCAGCTATGTGCTACTTCATTGTTAGGCACATACTGGATTGTCTGCTCATTTTGTTTCTCACCAGAGTCCCAATCTGCTTACCAGATCTTCCTGCTCTCTGACTATTCACAAATTTGCCTGTCTCATAAAAGAGGATGAGAGAGAGATTTTATGAGGCTAAATGGAATGTAAGAGAATGAAATTAAATAAAGGAGCAGTTCCTGGAATGTCCTGTGTCCAAACCACTTCCCCAAGAGGACCCCCTAGTCCAGGGAATAGTCAGGGGAGAATAAAGGAAATACGCTCAATAGGTCCTTCCTAGGCAACTGATTATGAGCAAGGAAAATTAAATTATTTCAGTTCTGGGTGACCTCTTTAGCAGCCACATGACTGGCTTTTCTACAGATCAACTGCTTGAAATACTGCATAGATACCTGGCATGAGAGTTTGCTGAAATATTTTCAAGATGAGAAGCAAGGAACTAGGTATACAAAATTGCTTCTAAGGGGATGTAGATTTGAGAGATTGATGTTTCTAGTTAAACCTTAAGGGAAACTTGGATAGAGCTACATAATAACCTGTGGCACAAATGAAACCTCTGATTTCTATTCTGTTCTTGTCTGGACAGTATAAGACAAATGGAACCAAAGACTGGGAAGAATCACATTTTCTATAATTATATAAATTACAGAAGGGATGACTGTAATCACCCAAAATGCCTCTAGGGGGCTAGATTACTAGAAGACAATTTCTTAAATAGATCCACAGTTTTTGGTTGAAAAATATGACAGGCAGCAGAGGCTGGATTGAAGATGGGTAAGTTAAGATGGTTAACCCTTTGGAGGGAACATACCAGGTAGCCTAAAGCAGCATATGTCACCTGAGGGCTTCCAGGTGCTTGGCACATCAACACCCATCAATCTCAGCCAGCATCATCATTAGTAGGAGATGGCAGAAACTGTAGACCATTCAAGACAGCTGGTCTGATACAGATAAGCTACATATCTTCTGCATTTGTATATGTAGATCTTATGTCTAACATAAAACAAAAGGATAGTTTGGCCTAATACAAAGCAACAGGATTGTTCCAGCTTCTTCTGAATTCTTGGGTCTACCATCTGCGAATGGCTGAAGAAGCTGCTGATTCTGCAGCCCTCCTGACTTTCCTCCCCCCCCTCCCCCCCCTCCATTTCTCTGTATGCTGCTCTTGCAGAAATGCAGGAGTCTGAAGCAACTTCTGATATACAAGAAAATACGGAGACCCGCAATACCTGGCAAGCAGAGGGATCAGTTTGGTAGCTGTTTTGTATCAAGAGGCTATCATCCCAAACATTGTGCTAAATAGTGAAAATGATTCGCAGCAATACAAGACTGAACCACTTGTAAAACAACAGATCAAAAACTGATGAGACCATGAGGAGAGAGAAATACGTGAAACCATCTAACAGGACCATTTTAAAACATTCAGCAGAAAAATTTCCAGAAGAATGCTTGATTCTGTTACTCCATCAGTCCATTTCTTTTCCCTCCTGGTTTTCGGTTTCCTGTTTTCCCTCCCCAGTAACCATTCTGCTGTTTCTGGCCACTGAGCTTGCCTGGTCCTTATTGTTTTTATTAATTGTCCCCATGCATTTTCCTAAGACTGCTAAAGATTTCTGCGAGATTATTATATGCAAAAGATGGAAAGATTTGGCACTCCCCACCATGGAGGAATGGTGGGTGAAATTGACAGAACTTGCTGAGATGGACTGACTGACTTTTTTGATTACAGAAAAGACAGTATCTACGTTTATTGGTGACTGGAAACCCCTTAAGAACTTTTTGCATAAAAATGAAAAACATGTACTTGTGATTTATGGTTTTGATGAATAGAGAGATGGATTATAGAAAGAAGAGAGTCATGATGTAACTTTAGAGGGAGAGGTTAAAATATAATTGTACTTATAACTGCTGTTATATCAGAAGCCTCTGTTATATCAGAAGCCACTGCTTTATGTCTTTATATCTTTCTTTATATCTTGCTCTTTTTTTCTATTTTTTTCTATTTTCTTTTCTTATTGCACTTTTAGGTTTTTCTGTTATTTCTTTTTCACCTTTTCTGTTCTATTATAGTTTGTTATAGTTCTTATTATTCTCTCTCTCTCTCTCTCTCTCTATATATATATATATATATGTCACTAAAGATTTCTGTCCTTCTGGCATTTCAAAATCTCTGGAACTTGCTAAAGGCTGCTTTCTGTTTTTCAGGGATTCTGTTTTGGCTGCCTTTTGGTCACTCCTCACCATGAGCTTGCTTTTAGAGGGAGTGATTCATTTCTCCATGCCTTGCCAGCATCTAAAAGGTCATACCTATGGGAAAAAAAGGAGTGTGAAAAAGTCATCTCTCTGCCCCTGGCATTTCTCCACCAGGACCCTCCTATTTCTTGGTGGAAGGTCACCTGATAGATTGTGCCCTTGATGGCCATGGAATGTGAGCTCCTTTGTCAATGCATCAGCATTGATGGGACGAAAAGGAGAACAAAAGGTCCAGGCACAGCTTTCCCCCGAGCATGTTACACCAGGAAATAAGAGAGGAACCCAGAAAGATGTGAGAAATGTTTATTTTAAACTCGGGCTATCAGATCTGGGCAAGCACTAGATAGCAGCCAAGGGTTCAAGTTGTTTGTATCTTCTGAAGTCCTATTTTAAATTCATATTTTTACTTGGATGATTAGATCTGTGATTGAAAGCACCTCCCTAGGGGGATCGATGCACTGCACCAGGAACAGCTCTGGATATTTCTGCTCCCAAACTGTCATCCATATGTGGTGACTGAGCTAATGAAACGCCAGCTCACCTGCTATAGGTGAAATAGCAGAATAGAGGGAAAAAGTTATTTTCTGTTTGGAAGGAGTTTATAGGCAGCCTGTTTCCCCACTGCTGTGGCTTCCAGGATGCAACTGACATAGCATGCTGTTCATGGGTCATTAAAGGGGAAAGGTGGCTTGACAGCTTGACAACCACTGCCCCCTCACGCCAATATGGCCAGATAAACAGACACCATTCTGCTGATTCCACTATAAAATACAGCCAGGAGTGAATTTGGCTGCTGGCGCTCTTTGCAGCTCCTTGCAATTGTTTCCTCACTCACTGTAGTTGTGGCAAAGAGAGTTGGATGAAATCCACAAGGGTTCTGTCTCTTTCCTCTCTCTGGGCAGCTGTTGTTTGGGGCACTTTCCCTTAGGGCAGTGTTTTTCAAACTTGGCAACTTTATGATGTGTGGACTTCAACTCCCAGAATTGCCCAGCCAGCACTGGCTTCCCCAGTCAGTGCTGGCTGGGCAATTCTGGGAGTTGAAGTCCATTCATCTTAAAGTTGCCAAGCTTGAAAAACACTGCCCTAGTGAATACCTCGTGACTGTTTCTGTGTTCTAAGACTTTCCTTCCTTTCTCTTTTGTGCGGACTTGTGGTGCAATGAAGAAATTTGTGTTGCTGAAGAACCATCTGTCACTTTGTCTTCCCCAGGGCAACCTTCAGTGCCCTGGTCATAGTGCCTTTTTGTAGCATTGTGTAGAACAAGAGTAAGCAACATATCTGTTAGAAGCAACAGTAATATCATATGCACAATGATGTTGTGCAATTGATGCAAGTTATATAATATACATCATTTGCAGTATGAAGTCATGAAGCACATGATGTTACTTGAACCCCCCTCCCCCAGCCCTCTTGGGCTTCCATTTTGAGGTGTCAAGGACTGCAACTCCATATTCTGATCTTCTAAAAGACTGGAAAAGGCCTTTCAGTGACACTGTGATGTCACTATAAGATGTATGTAGGGAAAAGTTCAACCCATTTTTGCCCTTTGGGGAGAGAGGTTAAGGAGGGAAGATGGGAACAGGAGCCCTGCTTAACTCAAACAGGTCATGCCATTCTTAGAACTAGCCCCAAAATCCCCAAATGGGCAATATTTGGGCCATTTTTCGTTTAAAGCTGTGGATGGGAGCAGGAGGCCACCCCAAAATCTACCCTTAACTTCCTCAAAACAGACTACAGTTGTAAAATGGGTGAATTTTGATGGCTCAATCTCAGTATACCCTTTTGCACTCCAGACAATGTAGCACCATGCAGTCATGGTTATAGATCCTAGGTAAAGCATTGGTTGCAAAACTGACTGAATTTTAGATTGGGCTTTTAAATGCAACTGAGAAATGGTGGCTTGGTGGCTTTGCAGTTACCCCTTTATGGCAAAAAATCAGATTCCCCATGCCCCCAAACACCCAGACTGTCATGAGTGCCGTTGAGCTAAAGTCATCAGCGCAATGGCACTCATGACAATGACAAGGAAATAAGTGAAGGGGCACAAGTTAAGTAGCCATCAACCCACAACGACTAACGGCTAACAAACAATAGCTAAACTAATCACGGAGCCACCCAAGCCATCAGCGACAATACAACGGGGATCGCCCAGCTGAAAGCAATCAGCAGAAGAATGGAAACCTGAGGATGGGCGATCCTGGAAACCCTCAACCAATGGCAGGGCAACGCATGGGACAAAGGGGGGTGACGTGACCGTGGGCGAGGGGGCGCTGACCGGCGCGGGGTATTTAAACCCCGCACCGGCGCGCTCCTGTCACTCTCAGCTTTTTTCTACCAACGTTGTACCTAACCTGAAATAAACCAGAACCTGCTTTGCAAACCAGCGTCTGAATGTTATTCAGAGGTAGGCAGCGCATGACATAAAGCTGAGAGTGACAAACTCAGCCTCGCCGAGCCCCACCGGACGACAACGAGCCGAGGGAGGAGTAGACGGCGAGAAGACCAGCAAGATGAGGCCGGAACGGCGCGGGCAAGGAGGGCGAGCCGCGCGGCAAGAGACAGAGGAGGACCGACCGAGGCCAGAGGCACCGCGGACTCCCGGAGCCATGGACGCCCACCCCACCCGACCCGAGCCTCAGCTCCAACCCCAAGGGGAGATGGCGACGGAGGCAACCCGACCGCGGGAGGGAGCAGCACGACTTCCGAAACCAGCGGAGGACCCCGCGCCCCACATCGCACCCCAGCAACGGGCGTGGAGCGACAGCCCCACGGTGCTCAACACGGAGGAGGACGACGGAGACACCCATCAGACGGAGGAGGAAGCGGACCCGCGGCGGAGGGACGATGAACCCCACCGGCAACCCACCCCCGAGGACGCGCCAACGGAACCGGCCCCAGCGGCGGCGCGGGCTGTGGACGAGGAGGCACGAGCTGAACTCGCGGCCATGCGGGCTCAGCTGACGGAACTCCGGACCATGCTCCAGGCGCTTATGCCCCCCACGCCACCCAACGACGTCCCCGCACAAGCCCACACCCCGAGCGAAGCACCGAACCCACACGGGCCAGCGGAGAGCCAGCAGACGGCACAGGCGGCCGACACCACACCCCAGGAAGCGAGAGGCGGGGCCGCACAAAACGCCCGGGCCCCAAAGGACTTCCCCATCTTCTTCGATGGGACCCCCTCAAAACTCTCGTTTTTCATCACCAACGCTAGGGAGTTCATGGGGAGGCACGGACACTCCTATGACTCCGAGGCCGACAAGATCGCCGCCGTGGCGATCAAACTCCAAGACAGGGCGGCGGACTGGTACGTCCAACTGTACGAGTCCAGCTCCCCCGCCCTCGCCACCTTCCCTGCTTTCATCAAAGAGATGAAAAACTACTTCGAAGACCCCCTAGCTAAAGTACGGGCGAAAAGCGCACTCCAGAGACTTAAACAGGGCACACGCACGGTCCCTGACTACGCCCTGGAGTTCAAAGCCCTCGCGGGAAAGGTCTGCGACTGGTCTGAGACCACCCTGCTGGAAATCTTCAAAAGGGGGCTCAACCGCGACGTTCTCCAATGGGCCCTCTACCGCGACGACCCAGAAACGTTACACGGGTGGATCCACCTCGCGGGGAGAGCCGAACACGCGCACCGCACCTTCCTTATGACAACCACGGAAGACACAAACTATGTCGGGAGAAAGGTACCCGCACCACACGGGGGGATGGCCGGCCCCATATACCCAAAAAAGAGGTTCAACCGGGAGCCCTGCGGGAGGTGTGGCAAATTAGGGCACAAGACGGCGGATTGCTTCGCCAACCGACCGCCGACCAGCGCGCCCAAGCCCGCCCCGAAAATTAGCCCCAAACCACCCAACCCGGGGCCGCCCCCTCACCGCCGAATGACCGTGGCCACAGCGACACCGGAAGAGGGCTGGGACGCGTACTGGGGGGAAGAGGACAATACCGACCCCGACCAGCCGGCGGGAAATGCTCCCCGCCTGCTCTGAGACGCGTGGCAAGGCAGGCGGTGGGACAGCAACGCGGACCACCTCAACGAAACGACAAAAGCTCCGTAATATTGGCAGCAATCCAACTCTCTGCCGGCAACGGAGCCACCACGGCCGCGGCACTAGTGGACTCGGGGTGCTCAAAAAACCTCATCCACCCCGACCTAGTTGCCAAACTCGACCTCCGCTGCTTCCCCCTCCCCACGCCGCTGGCATTCCACCAGCTGGACGGCTCTACAGCGGGAGGGAAACCAGCCACGCTACAAACCGAGCCGGTCACCCTGCAAATGGGCACTCACACCGAGCGCACATCGTTCGTAGTCACGCCCATCGGACGGCCCATTGCAGTCCTGGGGATGCCATGGCTCGCGAAAAACAACCCGCGGATCAACTGGGCGACCCGCACCTTCACATTCGGCGACGGCGAGTATCGAGCACCAGCACCAGCTGGGAAAAGCAACCCCACGGTAGGACGAGCGGAGGCGACCACACAAGACAACGCCGCTACCACAGCAGACCTACCAGAACAATACGCCGACTTCTCCGAGGTCTTCGGAGAGGCAGAGGCAGAACAACTACCCCCCCACCGCAAGACGGATTGCCGGATCGACCTACTGCCCGACGTCCCCCTACCTAGACCAAAGATCTATTCGATGACCCCGAAGGAGATGGCAACCCTCCGGGAGTTCATCGATAAAAACCTAGACAGGGGATTCATAGAGCCAGCATGCTCACCGGTCGGAGCCCCCGTCTTATTCCGGGAGAAGAAAGACGGGACCCTATGGCTCTGCACCGACTACCGGGGCCTAAACGCGGCTTCCCTGTCCAACAAATACCCCTTACCCCTGGTAAAGGACATGCTCGCCCACCTCTCCACGGGCAAAGTCTTTTCCAAATTGGACCTTCGCGAGGCGTACTATCGCATCCGAATCAGGGAGGGGGACGAATGGAAGACGGCGTTTAACTGCCCCCTAGGCGCCTTCCAGTACAAGGTACTGCCCTTCGGACTCGCGGGGGCCCCTGGGGTGTTCATGCAGCTCATCAATGAGGTACTGCATGAACATCTGTTTAAAGGGGTCCTGGTCTACATCGACGACGTCCTCATTTACACAAAAACACACGAGGAACACGTAACCTTAGTCAGGCAAGTCCTCGACAAGCTCAGAAGGGCGCAGCTCTACGCAAAGCCTACAAAGTGCGAGTTTCACAAAGAGCGCCTAGACTATTTGGGGTATCGAATCTCCGGGGACGGCATCGAAATGGACCCCGCAAAAGTCGAAGCGGTGCTAAACTGGGAGCGGCCCCGCAACAGACGGCAACTACAGAGCTTCCTGGGATTCGCGAATTTCTACAGGTCCTTCGCCCGGGGGTTCGCTGAGATAGCCCTCCCCTTAACGGACCTCCTCAAAACCAAAGGGGTGGGGGACACCCGACGCGCCAAGAACCCAGGCACAGTGCTGAATTGGACTCCCGCGTGCCAGACCGCATTCGACAAGCTGAAAGCGCTGTTCACGACGGAGCCAATCCTCGCACACCCGGACCCAGAACGGCCGTTCGTGGTCCAAGCCGACGCCTCAGACTTCTCCCTGGGAGCCATCCTGCTACAAAAAGACTCCACGGGGCTCCTGAAACCATGCGCCTACCTGTCAAGGAAGTTCTCCGAGACAGAGAGGCGATGGCACGTCTGGGAGAAAGAAGCCTTCGCGGTGAAATCGGCACTAGAGACATGGCGTCACCTACTCGAGGGAGCCACCCAACCATTCGAGGTCTGGACGGACCACCGGAACCTCGAGGCCCTACGAACGCCTAGACGCCTTAGCCCAAAACAGGTCCGATGGGCCCAATTCTTCAGCCGCTTTGATTTCCAGCTGAAGTTCATGCCGGGCAAGAAGAACTTCCTGGCCGACGCCCTCTCCCGGCTGCCCCAAGACGAAGAGCCCGCCCCAGACACCATTGGGACGGTCCTATCCGCCTCGCAACTGGGAATGGCCGTGACCACCCGAAGCGGCGCACGGAGGCAACTCGACGCTACGGCGCAGCCGACGGCGGGACAACCGGCGACGGAAAGAAGCCAACCGCAACTACCAGGGGGAATGCGCACGGACCTCGCCGCCGCCCTCAAAACCGACCCCTGGTTCCTGGCAAACCCCGACAAGGTAACGATGGCGCAAGACCTGGCATGGGGGGAAGGCAGAATCTACGTCCCGGACTCGCAACGCCAGGCGATCTTGCATAGGTCACACGACGCCAAGCAAGCGGGACACTTTGGGTTCCTCAAGACCCTACACCTAACACGGCGCCAATTCTGGTGGCCCGCGCTCAGGCGAGACGTAAAAACCTACGTGGCGTCCTGCCCAACGTGCGCTAGGGCCAAACGGGCACCAGGCAAACCCGCGGGGCTATTGCAACGAGTGGCAGAACCCTCCCGCCCATGGGAGGAAATCTCTATGGATTTTATAGTGGACCTCCCACCCAGCCAGAAGAAAACGGCCATTTGGGTGGTGAAGGACTACTTCTCAAAGCAGGCCCACTTCATCCCCTGCACGTCGGTCCCATCCTCACAACAACTAGCCAAACTCTTCCTCATCCACGTGTACAGGCTACACGGATGTCCCGCACGTGTGGTGACCGACAGGGGCACACAGTTCACCTCCAAATTCTGGCGGGCCTTCCTGAAGCTGACGGGGACCCAACAGGCCCTATCTACGGCTTGGCATCCGCAGACGGACGGAGCCACTGAGGTTCTTAATGCCACCTTAGAGCAATTTATACGATCATATACGAACTACCACCAAGACGACTGGGCTGAACTGCTCCCGTTCGCCGAAGTCGCATACAACAACGCCGTCCACACGAGCACGGGGAAAACCCCGTTCGAAGTGGTCTCGGGGCGCGACTTTGTCCCCATACCGGAGCTACCTCAACCCCCGGAACCCCAGGTGGACGCCAGCGACTGGGGACGGAAGATCGCGGAAGCATGGCCAGTAATCACGGCGGCGCTAAAGGAGGCACAGGCTGCTTACAAAGAGCAGGCCGACAAGCACCGGCGCCAACAACCGCCGTTCCAGGCGGGAGATATGGCCTATCTCTCCACCAAGTTCCTAAAGTCAACCCAACCCTCGAAAAAACTGGGGCCTAAGTACATCGGGCCGTTCCGAGTCACGCAAATAGTGAACCCGGTAGCAATACGCCTGGACCTGCCACACAACCTCCGGAGACTCCACCCGGTGTTCCATACCAGCCTCCTAAAACCGGCAACCACCTCCCGATGGCACCCAAGCACGCCACAGCCCGCACCGCTAATGATCGACGGGCAACACCACTTCGAGATCAGGGACATCCTCGACTCCCGCAAGCAACGAGGAACTCTACACTATCTGGTCAGGTGGAAACACTTCCCCCACCCGGAATGGGTGGCGGCGCACAACGTTAACGCGCCTGACCTGACCAGAGCATTTCACCGGGCATACCCCGACAAACCGCAACCAAGGTCAGCAAATCCAACCCCCCCCCCCGCAGGCCCCCCCCCGCCTCCCGTGCCCCAAGGGAAAGGGCCCCCCCCAAGCCCGCGACTTGGGTGGACCTTCCCCCCCCCGGGACTCACTCCCCCCGCCCCGGGCCCACGGGGTGGTGACAAACGATCGCCAGCACCCTCCCCCCGCCCCCCGGCCGCGGGGGAGTGGCAAGCAAGTCAACAGGGCAACCTGGGGGCAACGCCCAGGAGACACAACAAAGGCGACGCACTCTAAATAAGAAAAGAAGGGCCCTACCTGGAGCTGAGCAGCACCCGACCAGCCACGCCTCTCGCCTCGCCGAACTGAGCCAAACAAACAGGGTGTGGTTGGAGCATGCGCATGCCAGGTCAGAACCCGAGCATGCGCACCATGGACACACCCTGGGAAGGCACGTGGTAGAGGGAGGAGCAAAGGGAGGGGCGACAACTACTCCGGCGGGAACTTTGAAAAAAAAAAAAAAAAAAAAATGTGGCGTTTTGACAGCTCCACGGGGAAAACCCAGAAACCCGAGGGAGAACACTATTCGGAAAGGGGGCAGTATGTCATGAGTGCCGTTGAGCTAAAGTCATCAGCGCAATGGCACTCATGACAATGACAAGGAAATAAGTGAAGGGGCACAAGTTAAGTAGCCATCAACCCACAACGACTAACGGCTAACAAACAATAGCTAAACTAATCACGGAGCCACCCAAGCCATCAGCGACAATACAACGGGGATCGCCCAGCTGAAAGCAATCAGCAGAAGAATGGAAACCTGAGGATGGGCGATCCTGGAAACCCTCAACCAATGGCAGGGCAACGCATGGGACAAAGGGGGGTGACGTGACCGTGGGCGAGGGGGCGCTGACCGGCGCGGGGTATTTAAACCCCGCACCGGCGCGCTCCTGTCACTCTCAGCTTTTTTCTACCAACGTTGTACCTAACCTGAAATAAACCAGAACCTGCTTTGCAAACCAGCGTCTGAATGTTATTCAGAGGTAGGCAGCGCATGACACAGACATACACACACTATATGTTCTGGAAATGTGAAGTGGGAGGGGGCATCCAATTTATTTCATTTTGTTTTTGCATGGCATGATGGTTGGGAGTTTTGTTGCTCCAATATCTGCAGTAGCTTGAACAAGGCAATGATTGGATGACTGGTTTTGCATTCTTGAGGGAAAGCAGTCATGGTGTTCCCTATCTGTTCTTTGAGTTCTGAGGGCTCCTTAGTGATTATGTTTTATGTAGAAAGTAAGGAAGATGATCTTGATGAAGTTATGCTGGAACCATTGCTTAGGCAAAAGGGGCTCAAGCATATTTTAAAGTCCAGAATTAGATAATTCAATGATCTGTAAGAAGGAGGAAGAGGTACAGCACAAACAGACTTGCACGATTCTGTTGTTGTTGTTGTTACTATTATTATGTGCCTTTGAGTCACTCTTGACTTCTGCCAACAGCCTAGACTAGTCTCTGCAGTTTTCTTGGAGAGGTTTTCAGAAGTGGTTTGCCACTGTCTTCTTCCTAGGGCTGAGAGAGAGAGAGACTGGCTTAAAGTCACCCAGCTGGCTTTGTGCCTAAGGCAGGACTAGAACTCACAGTCTCCTGGATTCTAGCCTGGTGCCTTAACCACTCCACAAAACTAGGTCTCTCTGTTATTATAGCCAATCTCAACAAAAGTGCTTATAGCCTTCCCATGGAGTTGATTTCCTGGTCTGGTCTACCTAGCTAACTGTCAGAACCAAGCTTGCCTTGAGTCAGAATTAATTTCACTTTCTGAGTCAGAGGAGGAATTGGAGAACTTACCAGGCTGGAATTGGAGAAACAAAACTCCAGCATGACTCAGCAGAGCAGGAAGAACCTACAACGCTGATTGGACGAGATCCGGAGGAAGATTTGAATACACCAATCAGCGCACGCCAGAGACGGGCTGAAAAGCATGCGAAGGAGAAGGCAGCTCAATGGGCTGCAGGAGACTCCAAGCATGCCAAAGATCCGGATAAAAGGCAGCCGCACAGACAGCAAGCTGCTAGAGATAATAACCATTCCTCTAAACCTGCAGCTTCGGGAGAAGAGTCCTTACCAATATCAGAGTCAGCGTCTGTGGCTGAAGAAGAACCAGTGTTCGAGCTCCACTCCGAAGATGAATCGAATCCTGCATCTGCTGCCAGTGAGGAAACAGCGTCAGCCATGCCCAGCAGCCTTTGCCTAGCTTTCTGCTGTGAAGTTCTGTGATATCCTCAGCCGTGTGGGCAAGCCTTGACTTTCCAGTGCTGCCGCTTGTCCGCAGTGCTAGGCAACCGTGCTTTGCAGACTGCAGCGTGTTTCAAAGTTTCACACCTATCTTGTTCAGGATCTGGGTTCGTGGCCCACGCGGTCCTTCTAGCCGAGTCCAGCTTAGTTCCAAGTTCCAAGCCTTGCTCCAAGTCTCCAGTCCAGAGAATCCAGCCTAGTCTGGGGCTTCCAGCCAAATCCAGCCTAGTTTCAAGTTCCAAGCTTTGCTCCAAGCCTCCAGTCCAGGGAATCCAGTCTAGTCCGGGACTCCCAGCCGAATCCAGCCTTGCTCCAGTTTCAAGCCTTGTCTTTGAGTCTTCAGTTCAGCATACCTAATCTAGTCCAGAACCTCCAGCCGAGTCTAACCTCACTCTGAGTTTGTGTCCTGCTCCAAGTCTCCAGTTCATCCCTGTCTGCTGTTCGTAGTCCTGTTCCAGGTCCAGTGAGTCAGAGATTCAGCGTCAGTGCCATTCTAGTACCATTCCAGTACAAGAACTGTTGCCTCCAGTTGGCCCAGTTGGGCTTGCTTAACCAAGTATAGCATATCAAGTACTTCATTACTGTAAATAGTTATTTAATAAAGATTATTCTTTGGAACTTGTCTGGTGCTTAGTCTGAACAGGACACTGACATATGGTACACTTAAAAATGGTTTGAAGGGAGTGAGAGATGAAAAAAGTGAAAGTACCCTGAATGTTGTATACATCTTTGTATACATACTTTCTCTCAGAGCACTTGCCAAGATAGCAAACACATAAAATAGCCTTTCAGAAATTCAGCAGTTGTGTTAGTAACATGCTTCAGAAAGGGACTACAATTCTGGATGTTATTACCTCTTCCACTCCCCTTAACTAGCTTATAAGCATGAATGCTCATTTCTTGCAAGTTGTAATCATAGCTTTTGCATATCTCAAACAAATTGGGACCTAGTATATTTCTTAAAGGTTTTGTGAGAAATGTAGACAGCATTTTATGAGAAATGAGGACATCATTTTTTTAATTACAGCAACAATGCATACATTTTCTCCCAATGTAAATGTCTAGAAAATAGAAATCTAAACCAACCATGAAAAAATTAATTCCTTAACTGCAAACTTTATCTTGACTGAATTCAATATGCTGTATGCAGAACAGTGTTTATAATAAATGATTTCTAAAAAAAACCCCACCATCTATTGAATTCCTACCAGTATGTATTTTGTAAAGTCAGGTGATGATCATTGATGCAGTTGATTTCACCATCCATTCATCATAGATGCATTTACAATGGTCAGTCTGGTTCATTTCAAGAACTTCATTGAAGATGTAGCATAATCATTCACAAACAAGTTTAGCTCCCCACCATAAAGGAAATTATATCTGATAGGTATATACTACAATGTATGTAACTTTAACATACCATAGATGCAGACTCATAGTGAAAAGGGAAGAATTAAAATGAACTGACAAACAGGGACCAAGGTTGCTAAATTGCTTCTGAATATACTGTACCACACCACACCACACCACACCACAATATACCATTTTAGAAATTCAGTGGTTTAACATGGAAACAGGATGCATAGAGATACTGATCTTGCTTGGTGTTTAGTAAAAAACGGATAAACAAGTATGAATCAGTATGTGTGGTTTAAGGGTAATGGTAGAGGTTTCCCTTGACATTAAGTCCAGTCGTGTCCGACTCTAGGGGGCGGTGCTCATCTCCGTTTCAAAGCCGAAGAGCCGGCGTTTGTCTGTAGACAGTTCCGTGGTCATGTGGCCGGCATGACTAAACGGAATGCCATTACCTGCCCGCCGAAGCGGTACCTATTAATCTACTCACATTTTCATGCTTTTGAACTGCTAGGTTGGCAGGAGCTGGGACTAGCAACAGGAGATCACCCCGTCACGTGTATTCGAACTGCCGACCTTCCAATCGGCAACCTCAGCAGCTCAGCGGTTTAACCCGCAGTGCCACTGTGTCCCTACATGTGTGGTCTATGCAGTATAAAATAGAGTAAGGTCTGCATATGGGATAGAGGCAGTTACCAAGTCCAAGGCTTAATCCCTTCCCTCATTTTATTATAGTATGAGATGTGGTAGTATATGAATCACACTGCAATGAATCTAGATTCTTTCACTCCAATTACTCTCCATGTCCCAGAAAAGGACAGACGTGATTACCAGTTTCTTTCCATTTGTGTTTATATAGTTCTAAATCCCATCGATTACAAGTAGGCTGGCGAAAGTACGTTCATCTTTGACTCCCCTTATAACCTACATCTCTGAAAAGCCTCTTGCAAAACTACACAGTGCAAGAAAAAAGGGCCACATTGTCACATTTCTGCTTGGAGAACCATCCGTTCCCATGCTATGTGGAAGAGGCCAACAGCACTCCGCGAGAGGATTCTGTAAACCCAAGTCCCAAAGTGGATTGATTCATGAACTCATCAGTCAAGCTTTTCTCATCTTTACTCCTGAGACCCAGCTAATGACATCAGAAGATCAAGTTGCATATCATTATGCAAGTACAATCTCACTTCAGACTGGTGAGAAATCTCAGGAATGTTGGTACTTACTCAAGATTCAGTCATCTTAGAAGGAAGTAACTGGAGACTGTGTATACTTCTAATATGCACACATTATACTCACAAACGCATGGAACATGAGATTCACAGCATTCATTTTCCTTCAAATTCCTGTTTCCTGTCAGACTTCTCTGAGAACTATAGGATTTTTTTCCCAAAAATCAAGCTAGTTTTCTGCATCTTTTTCAGTCATGTTTCTTCCATAACAAACTGTCTTCCTCCTACACCCACTTACTTTATTCTCCCCCATTCCAATCTGGGCGGGGGGGAAGATAAATGAACTCCCACCCACCTTCAGCCACCTCACCTTCAGCTGAAAACACAGGGTATTACTGGTTATCAGAGGCCATGTGTCAGTTTTTAAGAGGCATTGCCTCTAGGTATGCACAGTGATAGCTTTATTTAAAGAAATCTGATACTGAGGAATTGCAGAGCTAGAAGAGATTCTATATCTTCACTAACCCTAACATTATTAATAATCCAATTTGGTTAAGATTTGTAGCAGAAGGGAGGAAAGCCAAATGAGCATTATGGATCATGCAACCCTCCACACCAACTTTTTCAAGGTGAAGTAACAACAACCAACTATTCTAATGATGAGTTTAAAAATGCAGCGTTATTAACATAGATTTTTTCCCCAGAAGAAGGATATCAGTTTTTAAATGTTTAATTTTATGCTTGACAAACCAACCAGTAGGTAAGGGTAGAACTTTCTGCAGTTATTATCTAAGGAATCATTTGCTGTTGGGGAAATTTGGGACACCAAGCTCCGCTTGACCTTCCCAAGGCCTCTGGGAGCAACAGAATCATAAAAATGCTTGCAAGACGTTTGTATACAGAGGATGGCAAATGAGAAGGAGGAATATTAAAATCTAGAAACTAGGCTTCCATAACTGTCCATGGCCATATTGGGAAAAAAAGTTTGTACTTTTTGAACCACTAAGTCTTTCTGCAAATGATCCTTATTGTTTTCATGGTTTCATTGCAGTTGAACAGAATGCTGTGGTCAGTGCTGTCCAGAATGGGAAAACACCAGATTCTGCCATTTCAACTGAATTCCAGGGTGGGCATGCTTGAAGGTTCTCAGGGAAAGCCACTGATGGAAGATCTGGGTGCTGAGGTCAGCCAGAGACACTTCCCATACCCCAAGGAGAAAGCAGATCCAAGGTCCCTTATATCTTGTAAAGAACGCTGGAAATGCATTTCTAAGCCGTTTAGACATACAGATCTTCATATCAGACTGTTGAGAGTATTTGAACTGTTTACCCATACTGAATAAAACAATCCTATGAGAAGTGATGGTTTTGTCTTGTCATTCTAGCACATTCTTTCCCATATACTATATACATCAATGGCACATAATCAATCTATTTTAAAACGCCATATATCCATACCTAAAAAGGACCTGTGTAGGTAGTCAAAAAATGACTTTTCAAATTAACTTTTGAAGGCAAAACAGATTTTTGCCCTAACCCTAACCCTAACCCTTTAGGGGGCAAGGTGTTCCACAGAGCATGGGGGAGGGGGACAACTTAAAAGCCCCCCTGACTAGTCTACTTCCCCCTAACCTTATGGGGGAGGGGAGACTCTCAGCAGGTGTTCTTAGATGAATCAGTCCTTGACTTCAGCCTTGGAAATATCAGGAATACTTTCTTTCCCATCTCAAAAGAAATCATGAAAAATGCAGGCTATCTCTGAAGGGAGGGCCCCTTTATGATAAAGGTGACAGTCTCTAAATTTTGATTTTACTTAAGACAATCAAGAACTGAATTTATTGCCTCCACAAGCATCTTCATGATTCTTTCTCATGTCAGCCAAACTTGTTCCAGCCTAAGTTCCCTGAGGATCGGTAAACAATCAGCTTATTCTAGAAGAAGGTCACTGCATTTGGGCATTTATTTTCTTGAGCAAGCAAAGTTTTAACTTTTTCTTCCTCTTTTATTACAACTGCTTGAATTATAATAAATTGAATTCACTAGCCACAGATGAATGTCTAGTAGGTGACTTTGTTGAGGGGATAGAAGGGTTGTCCTTAGTCCATCCAAAAGCAGCCCTATGCTCCAGTGAGCTAACTAGAAATATTGCCTGGAGTGAACAACCACAAAGGTATACATTGGCTTTGACATCAGTTGGACTGTTAGAATTTCACTTTACAGAATCCACTGAGCTCTCAGAGAGTGACCATCACACCTGGCCTCAACTGCCCCTGATATTATGCCTTTGCGTTTCACGGTCCCTGTAAATTCAGCGGCATCTGTCTCCCTCTCCCTCTCCCTTCCCTCTCTTTCTTTCTCTGTTATTATGTTAGGGCTCTCAAATCTGGGCAGCCTCTAGATTACAGCAAAAAGATAGATTTTTCTATGTATTTTTGTTTGGATGCTTCTCCCCACCTTAATGATGCAATGAGTTTTTCCTCTTTAAATACAATTATTATGCAAAGTTTTGAAAACAAAAGTGGTTCTTTTCTAGTTCATCTTTTCAAATGGTGAGTGATGGACTAACCTAACTTTTGCTAATGCTGTTTCTTGGGAAAATTATTTTCATGATATTGTTCCAGATATGATCCTTTGTTTACCAAGTAGAAAAGTCTGAACGCTATTGAAGTGTTATCATCAGTCAGGGTGGCTGGGTGAGTAAGCTTTGTTATGTGCAATACTAATACTATGACTTTAATGAAAAGCTGTTCTCTAAACCAGCTGATTCTTTTTTTTTATAGTAATTTTATTAAAGATTACAACTTACAACAATAAACACAAACTAAAAAAAGAATAAAAAGAAAAAATAAAAGGTGCAGAAAAGAAAAAAGAGAAAGAAATAGAAAAACAGAAAGAAATAAAAAATAATATAGTAAAGAAAAAAAGAAAAGAAATATATAAAATATGATTTCCCCCTTTATCACAAGTATAAATAATTTTAGTAAGTTATCACCTTCTCTTAAAATACAACCAATGATCTCTCCTTCCCATATCCCATCTCTTATCTATAAACAAATCCATAAAACCTCACCATTTCAGTCCTGATGTCAGCAAAAGTCCATTAAGGGTTACCAGAGATAACAACATATCTATTTTAACCTTGATCAAATAAACCAACTTTATTTTCCTTCCTTTTACTTCTAACAATCTCAATTTTTACTCCCTTCAAATAATGTCCTAGAACTTGATTTCTTTTCATTTTTTCTCAGTCCCTTCTCACAAAATTCTTCAAAACTTTAACAAGCTTCTTTTGTAAACCCAATAGAGGAAAAATATCCAGGTCACTCTCTTGGTTTGTTATTTGTATATTCCTTTTAATTATTAGGACATCAGCTGGTTTCTTTTTTATGTCCAGTGTAACATCTTTTTCCAGGTCGTTCCTGTAGCCTGTCATTCTTAAATTCACTTTCAAATCAGTCTCAATCATGTCAGGTAATATTTGTTCTTCTTCCATAGCATCTTTTAAACACAGTCTATCTAGAGAGGAGGACACTCTTAAAATTAACTTCTGGGTCCATTGTTCAAAAATATTCTTCACTCCAAGGCTTTGAAACGGAGATGAGCACCGCCCCCTAGAGTCGGATACGACTGGACTTTACGTCAAGGGAAACCTTTACCTTTACCTTTATGTTGAATGTTAAAATATTTTGCTTCATTCTGTATTAGTAAGTGAAGTTTGAGTGTTCTTCTCCTTTAAATGTAATCTTTAGTTCCTTCTAGTTCCCTCTAGTGTCTAATTTTTAAAGTATTATTTTTTTAAAGAATTCAAAACAAAAGCATTTTCCATGGGAAGGATTCTTTATAATTAATGCCAAAATCTTATTTCAATTGTGTCTGGATCCTTAATCCATTTGTGACTTTCTAAAATTAAAGTTTAAATTAAAGTTGCTGTTTATTCCAGAATTTTTTTTAAGTCCTTAATCTTGTAGTTAAACCTTCTTTTGCTAAGGATTGAAGGAAACTCACGCGGTGTTGTAAAACTTGTCAATCCAAAGGTTCCTAATGGCTGAAAAGCAGTTAATGAGCAATTTCTGAAAGTGATTAGAAAGGAAGTGTGTGAACCCACTGTCCTTTCAAAGGGCTGACAGCAGTTTGAGCAAGATGGCTATTCCTCATCTCCCAGAGCTCTAAACCCATTGGAGACTGCTGTCTTGCAGTCTCCTCATGAGGACCAACTGTTTGGAGCACTTGGGGGCAATCCCAAGTCCTTTCCTTGTCTAGAGAGGAATCATCAAAGAGCCAGTCTACTCACTGGCTCTTTATTCCACTGCAGTTGCTTCAGTTCACCATTTCTTCCCAGGAAGTCCTAACTTGCTGATTCTGACTTGGAGGGAAGGGAGGAAATGCACCTGTGGGTTTACAATAATATTCCACTCTTTCTTCTGATGGTTTTGGTACATTTCAAACCTTGTCTGGTTGTCTTCAGCTTGTAGTGCCTTCTGGTACCAAACAACAACATTCAGAGGTGCATCTGGAAGTAAATAGTGTTTAGGTTTTTAATCACAATTACATGTTTCTCCGCAATTAGAGCAATTTCTTGTCATTTAAAAAAAGTGAATCCCACAGTGTGTGGAAAAAAGATGAGACATCACTACAAGAGAAACATTTGGAAGGAAATTTTTGAGTCTTGTCTTTCCTCTTGTTCCCTGCATCAAATGTTTTAATTACTAAAAAGTTGGGAGCTGATCAAGTTGCCTTGGAATACCATTAAAGGTTAGCTTCAACACCCACCCCCCAAAAGGCCCTGATTAAAAAGAAAACTTGATCTCACTTTCTTTCTCTCTTAACTCTTTTTCAACCCACCTCTGGGTCTGGGAATATTGAAATTATATGTTTTTCATTATTTTTATTGCCCTTTCCAGTAAAAAATATGCTCTGGCAAGCAATCAGTGCAAGAGTCTGGAAAGACACTAACAACACTAACTTGGTAAGAAGTTGTTCATTTTATCTCAATGCTGAGGTTAACTGCCTTGTCCCACTGCCCAGTTTTAACTACCTGATACAACTTTGTCTGGGCTTCAGCAAGCAAGGTCTCTTATAATGGAATAAATCTCCATACAAAATATTCCTTTTGCATAGGAATGGTTCTAACTTACCCATCTCCTTGATATTTAGGTTTCTGTGTGTAAGGTTCCCCCCACCCTGTTGTTATTTCATTTTTTATAGCATAGGAATTAAGAGGCAAGACAAGCAAAAAGTTCTGGTGGGTGTAGTTTTTTCTTGCTGGAGCCAAAAAGTCTGAGTGTGGCCAGGTCAAGCAGTCAAATCCTTTGTCTTTCAAACTGATATACTAATAGTTACTATGGTAACTAATTGTCAGTAGCCTAGATAAAGGTCAATGTGCTCCTGCTTCTGTGTTCCTGCTCTCTGGCTTCCTGCTTCTGTTTCTGTGCCCTGCTTGAAGAAAAAAGTTATCTCCCTGCATAGAGAGAGGTAGAACTGTAAAAATGCTTTTACCCTCTATTTTGTAAATACAGTTTATATTTGTTGAAGTTGCTGGCGTGCTTTTTTGATCTCTCTCTCACTGGCAAAGCTCTTCTGAAATTCCGCTGCTGATGCTCGGGATAACACACACACACCAACACCCCACTCCCACAAAATATGGAAAAGTTCCATCATGTGGGCCTTCACCTGAATGATAAAGCTGAGGCACAATTTCAGAGTTCAGAACAGACTTCTTCAGCCAGGAGGTGTGTGTGGCATTAAATCGTATTAACTTGAGCATCTCACTCTTAAAAAAGCACACAGTTACTAGCCTTCAAAAGTCCAAAAGCAATGATTACTATAAGCTGTAAAAATATTATCTTTTTAACACCACCTATAGGATGTTTAGTGGTTTATGCTCATGTTTTAATATTGTCTTGTATTCACCTACTGGTCAGCAATAGCATTTGGAAAAGGTACAATCTCTGTACCACCTCACACATGAAAGAGGTCCAGTGCTGATTCTATCCTGATGTTGTCCAGCAGGTTTATACCAATTCCCTTATTTTCCAGCCACTTACAATCTGGTGTATATCACTTTCCTCTGATAGAGGTTCCATTTTAGTCCCAACTTTGTTTTGCTGCAATTCTGCTTATGAGAGCAGGATTTTAAAAATAAATACACTTCTGTCTTGCTGCAATAGTTGATAATTAAACTCTTGAAGTTTTTTTTTTTTAAAGATGGCATCCAGTTTAGATAGTTGTTTTACCTGATAGCAGCATCTACAGGAGTGTGTGTGTCAAAAAAGTCAAAAGGTGGCTGGGGTGTGTAATTGAAGCCCTGCCTCTTTTTAACTTGTGTGCATCTGTTAAAAAAAGGGTGTGGCCTCAGTCATGCCCCCCTCCCCCCATCAAGATGTGATGTTAGGAAAGGGTTTTACCTGACAGGATAGTGGAATGTTAGATGAATATGAGAGAAGGAAAGAGAGTTTTAGGAAGATTAGTGAAGGTGAAGCTGCTTGATATACAGTAAATAGATTGGTGGAGATGAGGTAATTGTTAGGAGTGGATGGATGGAGAATAGTATATTGGAGTGGAAAGAAGGTGCAGACCAGTGGTGGAATGGACTCAGCTTAAAATAATAAAATAAAATAAAATAAAATAAAATAAATAAAATAAAATAAAATATAAAATAAAATAAAATAAAATAAAATAAAATAATAAATACTGAGTGGGTGGTAGTGAGAAAGACAATGACCCAGCCAGAGTATCCAAGTTAGTATGTCTCTGGAGATGCTGGTGGGGGAGGCAGCAACAGAGATGAGGAATGGACAGCACAGTGTGGACAGCTGGATGCAGGGGATAGTGCCGTGGAAATTACTTGAATGAGAGAAACACTGATGTAAGTAACAGCCTCTGGAGATGGGGCAGAGGTGGTCCAGAGGTCATGGAGAATCAGGAGCAGGTGTCCAAACGGGCTGCAGAGAAGATTGGACTTTTGGTAGTTTACTAGATTGGGTAGTTTATTAGATTGGGCTCCAAAGGTGAAATCCAGGGAGTTGTGAAGGAGGCCCCCCCTGCAGTGAGAGAATGGGGAAATCTGCCTACCTGGGTTTCAGATCATGAAGCAGCTATAACATCAAGGTCAAGGAGGAGGGTGACTGTCATTATTTGTGAGACCATCACAGCAAGCAGTGGAATGTCTCCCAGCTGTGAATGCCTGGGTGTGAAGCTGGGCTGTAGAGACAAGCTAGGGCTGCTGTTTGTGTACTGAGTGCTCAGTTGTCTAGCATAGCTCTTCAGGGGATTCATGAGGCAGGACTTCATCTCAAAACTGGTGTCAGAACCAAGCCTGCCTCTGACTTGGACAGTGAAACTATTTCTGAGTCAGAGGAGGAATTGGAAACTTATCAAACTGGAATTGGAGAAATGAAACTCCAGCATGAGTTAGCAGAGCGGGAAGAATCCACGATGCTGATTGGGTGAGATCCGGAGGAGGAATTGAATATGCCAATCAGCATGTGCCAGAGAAGGGCTGAAAAGTGCGCAAAGGAGAGGCAGCCCGATTGGCTACAGGAGACTCCAAGCGCCCCAAAGATCAGGATAAAAGGCAGCCGTGCAGACAGCGAGCTGCTGAAGACAACCGATCCTCTAAGCCAGCAGCTTCGGAAGAAGAATCCCTACTGGAATCAGAAGCAGCGTCTGTAGTCGAGGAGGAACCAGCGCTTGACTTCCAGCCTGACGAACGGGATTTTGAGCCTGCTGCATGCGAGGAATCAGCGTCAGCCAAGCCCAGTAATCTGCGTTTTGCCTTCAGCCTTGAAACCCTGCGTTCTCTTCAGCAGCGCAGCCAAGTTGGGAGTGTTCTGCGCTGCTGCTTGACCACAGTTTGCTGTAACTGTGCTTCGCAGACTCCAATGAGTTTTGGAGATTCTCACCTAGCTTGTTCAGGATCTGGATTCGTGGCACACACAGTTCTTCCAGCTGAGTCCAGCACAGTTCCAAGTTCCAAGCCTTGCTCCAAGTCTCCCGTCCAGAGAATCCAGCCTAGTCAAGGGCTTCTAGCCAAGTCAAGCTGAGTTCCGAGTTCCAAGCCTTGTTCTAAGTCCCTGGTCCAGAAACTCCAGCCTAGTGCAGGGTGTCCAGCCGAGTTCAGTCTAGCTCAAGTTCCAAGCCTTGTTTTCAAGCCTTCGTTTCAGAGTATCCAACCTAGTCCAGAAACCTCAGTCAAGTCTAGCCTTGCTTCAAGTTCAAGTCCTGCTCCAAGTCTTCAGTTCATCCCCATCTGCTGCTTCCAGGTCCAGTGAGCCAGTCACCTAGTATCCGTGGTGTTCCAGTATTGTTCCAGTTTGAGAACTGCTGTCTCCAGCTCTTGTATTCCAGCTGAATCCAGTCTTGTCTCCAGTGGAAGATCCTCTCTGCTGTCTTGCTGTGCCCAGTTGGTCTTTGGTTATTCAGTTTTCGTATTTCAAGAACTTATTTATTGTAAATAGTTATTTAATAAAGAATCTTTATTGAGAACCAGTCTGGTGCATATTCTGAACAGGACAACTGGTACTGGAGTTCCCAAAGCTTGTGTGATTTCAGTCTCTATGCCCTGGAGTGGTTTGTGAGTTCATTGTCTCAACAGTCTTGTTACAAGTACTAGCTACTCCAACACATGTAGGCATGTACACCATTGATGTGATTTTATTTTCAAACAAGTGAGATTTGATCTGAATATGGAAGACATTGCCATCTTTCTTTTTCATTGGTCATCTGACTTTATGGCCAAACTGCAACTCATAGGACAACTGAAAGGGTAGAGGATCCTTAGAATGGTGCATTCCAGATGCCTGATGGATCTGGAGGGTTTCCAGATGGTGCTTTGAGATCTTCCCGACAATTTTCCTAGAGCTATCTCATGCTTGGTTGACCTCTGGAATATAAAGATGCCCTGAGCACTGGATGAGATTGCTCCTCAAGGCCCCTTCCCACTCACTGATCCCAGGTAGCTCTCTGATTCTCTGAGTTGCTATGGAAGATAAAGCTATAGAAAAGGCACCTAGAATGACAATGATATACAAGGGAATGTGGCCTGGCTGATATGATGAGCTTATGCTTGAGCTTACTCAGTGGCAAATTCTCCATAATTATTGTGTCCACAAATTCCCAATTGGATGGCCCCACAGAGACTCTTTTAAGGAAGGGTGGGCACAACAAGGTGCCTGCAGGCTGTTCAGACAAATTTGCAAGTGTTCTTGTGAAGTTCTTTGCCCAGCTTTGATAGGTGCACCAGTTATGGCTGGTTGTGGGCCTGCAAACCCTGGTAACAGTGATTCACACCATCATCACCACATGGTTTGATTACTGCATCCTGCTGTATGGCGGGGGGAGGGCTTAAAGATGACCTGCATGGACGAATTGTAATGCTGATTAAAAAATATTTGTTACATTATACTTTACAACACTGTACCCCAGCACTGTGAAGAAGTAGCACTAAAGCAAGCAATTAAAAATGGGTAACAAGACCAATATTACAGAACCCTCTCCATTTCCAAATTCCAATCCATTGAGGCATTTCCTTCCAAAATTTCATTCCTGCTTAAGAGAGAAAATCCTCCCTGCCCCTATACAGTTTTAATCCTAGTTTCATCTTTGATATTCTGAAGGCTTGAAGCTGAATGCACTATGCAGATTGAAATTTCCATGAATCACATGTTTTCATGTAAGTGAAAACCTTGTTGCTACTGTTCATTTTTTTTAAAAATAGTGTTCTCAAACCATTTCTGGCATAAATCTTGACATTAAGCTGGTCTTTACCTTGTCTTGCTGCTTGAATCATTTATTTAAGTGGTGATAATAAAAGGTGTCAGCAATTCAGTTGTAAGCTCTTCAGGATTTTTTGTGTGCATTGACCTTTAAGTGTTTGGATCTTGACAGGTGAACTGTTCTTAACGTCTCCCATGAGATATGGTGGGGGCAAAGGTCAGGCACGCTAATGATAAAATTACCATTTACCTTTTTTTTTTTTTACCAGCCTTAGTGCCTGACATTAGAAATGTAGGTAACCTTTAACCTTCCTTCTGCACTGCTAGAGCCTATAGTGAAAGGAGCATACTACAGCTGCAGAAAATGTCTTAAAAGGAAGGGATTAAATAAATCTACTGCTGAATTAAGTGTGCTTTATTCCTTCCTATTATTTCTTACTCAAAAGAAAATACATTTTAGCAAAAAGCAATATCCCTTTTTCGATACAGATATTTTCTGTATGGGAATGTAGTAGAGTGAATAGCTATTCTGAAATTGATATACGGTTAAAGTCAAGAATTTCCAAATTCCAGCTATCCTATGTTGAACCCTCTGGGAAGAAATGAACTTAAAAACACTTTCATAGACTTTTATTATTTACTTTCACCAAAAGTCCAGATGTTGACTTTCATATGTAATCCTGCTCTATTTTTCCATTTTATTATTTCCATAAACCAATAAATTAAAGAAGAAAAGATGGAAAAAGACATTGCACAATGACTTTGTAGTTGTAGTAGACTTCCACCTGACTTTTCAAAGAAGATTACTTTAATAAAAAAGTAAACAAGAAGCTGGATTGTTGCTAAGCAAAACATAGGTTTCTTCTATGTCTGCACGAATACACATCCTCAAAAAACAAAAATGGTAGATGGGTGTTCCCTTGCCCTCCCTCCTGCTTTGCTTGGGTCTCATCTGACTCCCTCAAAGACCAAGATAAGCTGGGCAGGTGTCAGAGAACGTCTTGGAGAAAAGTAACTGATGTTTGTGACTTGTTGCATACATCATTGTAGCCATTTTGTGACAGAATCCATAGCATGGTCTTCACATTTCAAATATTCTCACTCCCCACCCCCATTGCTTATTCATGATACATTATTTCAACGTCATGCCATGCAAAGTATGATATTACCAAAGTACAATATGTTAGCTGAGAGTAAATATTTACTATATATAGGTGAGATAAAACAGTTCATGCATCTTTTGAATGATGCCAAATATGGTCATTATGAAGAAAAACAAATCTGACTCTAGATCTCTTCAGATTAGGATATGCTGGTTGCTTTAGCATCTACTTTTACTACTCATAATATTGAAAACTGTCCAGCTTTGACCAGCAGTTGATTATGTGGGATTTCAGTTGTTAGTAGAACTCTCTTACTGATCTTTCTGATGCATGGTATGTTTCTTTTGAGGACAAGTTTTGTTGAATGCTGGAACGTTTGCCTTTCTATGAGGCGTGTTGCTTAATAAAAAGTTCTACTTACATCTGTTTATATGATATGTTCAAACTGATCCAGAAAAAAACAAGCCAGATTCCATTCAGAGCATATTGTCCTTATGGAGTAGACTAGGTCAGTTTGTTATTCAGCGCAGTTTTTGTTCCAGGTCATATAATGGGAAAATCTGGAGGGGGAGGGGAAGAGATCCATACCAGATTAGCTGAAATCTGTTGGGGAGATGATTATAAATACTCCTGCTTATGTTCTCACCTAGCTCAATTTCTGGTGTCATGAGATGCTGGAAAAGTCTCTTATCTGAAAACCTCGGTTTGTTCTTAGGTTAATATCAGTGGATGGATGGATGGATGGATGGATGGAAGAATGAACCTTGTTTAAAATCCGATGCCTTCTAAAATAATTAATTCAGATTGAAATCATAATCTGTCTTGACTGCATTATGTGACACTTCATAGTAAAGGAGAAGAGGGAGTGGGGAATATTTTTGAGGAGGATCTACAACTCTTTAATGCCGTTTAGAGCTATCCAGAACTTGGCAGGCTGCTGTCTATATCAAAAGTTAAGCAAATGTTAGGTCTTTAAAGGCAATGTCATAGTATGGACACAGCAGAAAACAAATGTTGCCAGGATATGATTGTGCCATGGTTAGGTGCAAGTGGAAAAAGACTTGAGGGTGTAACAAGGGTAACTCCCAATTTGTGGTATTTCACTAGAAAGTATTCTTAGGCAAGTTAAACACACACACACACAAGAGTTAATGGTATGGGTTAATTTTTTCTGTTTTTGCTAGATGGAGCTGTGTGTCCTTCCAATTCTGAAAAATAGTAGGAAAAGGGAACAATTTAGTGCAGTGCAATTCAGTGTCCCTGAGCCAAAAGATCATTGGCATTCAGTAAAATTACCTCCCATGAACAAGCAGTGCAGTTAAGCTGAATGGATAATTTTAATGGAATTCATGTAACTAATAGAGCTGCTTCATAAATCATGATAATTTAGGACTTAAAATGCATGGACAAAACATAAATCTTTATATTAAAAAATTTGAAATTTTGCAAAGTGTAAATGTTATTGGATTGGGGCTGGAAGTAAATGGATTTGCAGCCACAAATCTTGTCACATTTTCATTGCTATTATAGAAAAGGGGGAAAAAGGGTACAATTGGTATTGAAATATTCCTCAAATGCAATAAAAATATTCTCATATAATTAAATGTTCAGGGAAGAAAATTGTCCTTTATAAACCTAATTAGAAGATTTGAATGGAACCTGAGAATGATCAATCATTGGACAGATAGAGAGCTCACAAAGCCATGCACCACCAAGTATAGGAAAAAAAGGCAATGAAGAAGAGCTGTGTTTTAATTATTTTATTGCTTTTGATTGCTTTAAATATGTTTGATAAGAGTGCACATGAACGGGCATTTCTAGCATAGACAAGAATCAAAGGAGGATTCTGCAGAGCTAAAAGGCAGAATGAGTGCTGTCCTTCAAGAAAAGCAAAAAATCTCTTCCCCGCCCCTGCTTTGACCCCCTACACCCATCAATGCATTTGCTGGGTAGCGAACCAGGACAGACGGCCTAGGAAAAAATCTTCCCTTGGGAAGCTTGTGCTCAACTCACAAGTGTTGAAAGGGCATCGGCAGAGATGTCATTCCAAGACGGATGAATGGGCAGAGTCATTTCCAGCTTATCAGATCATGTTCCACTGGTCTGAATACTCTTGTTTTACTTCTGTGTGCATCAACACAAACTCAGCCGCTAGCACCAAAAGAAAACAAGGCTCCTGTTTCCCCAGCACAAAGGGCTTAATATCTGTGCATTTTTTAATGTGTCCCCCTCCTTCCTCTTCTCTCTGCTCTTCTGTTGTTGTTTTTATTAAAAGAATGCCTATTGGACAGTCATTGTCTTCTCGCTGCCATGTTTTACCAGCCAAACTTTATTCATCCTTGACTTTTATGTTGCTGATCAGCTTAATGTCTTATTACATAGAATTAACCTGTGTGATAAATAGCTAATTTCTGAGATGTTCTATGCTGTAGCCCAGGGTTTCTCAACCTTGGCTGCTTTAAGCTGTGTGGACTTCAACTTCCATTGTTGGTTGGGGAATTCTGGGAGTTGAAGTCCACACAGCTTAAAGTTGCCAAGGTTGAGAAACAGTGCTATAGCCCTTTGGCAGGTCTGCCAGATCAAAGTGGCACAAATCTAGACAGCCACTAGATGGCAGCAAAGAGGTACAGAAAATGATGACTCTTTCCTCCCATCTAGTGGCCATTTGAATGTCTGCAGCCCAGCTATTGCAGCTTGACTCTTCAGGCAGTCATGATCTGTAAGAATGGAAACAGTGAGGCACACACTCTCCTTTTACCCATAGCCTTGTGTATTTACTAGAAGGTCTGCAGTGGAAATGTGACTCTGATCAACTGAATGAGAAAATAACAGCAACACAGATTTGTGCCACTTTTAAGACTAACCCATTTTATGATATATAAGCTTTCATGAATCAAGCTCAGTTTTGTCAGATGAGTGCAAGAGAGGTTTTTTAAGTATACATAGTTGCAGGGATTGGGAAGAAGAGAAGGGAAGGGAGAAAAAAGAAGGGTGGTGGAAGTGGGTATGATTGTTCAGGGGAATGAAGAGATAGAAACAAAAGAGTTTCCAAATCAAGGGATAACCTTTTTTGCTCTGTATAGCAAGATCTACAAATAATCTTGCTGGCCAACAAAACCCCGTTATCTCCCTTATCTCATTAGGCTGATAATTCTGAGAAGGTTGAAATGTATGTCTTGGGTGCAGATTGGAAAGAGGAACACCAAGGGAGCGAGAGAGAATACAGGACTGCCAGCACTACCCGGGCTTACATGAGAAATCTGAAAGTCCATTAAATACCAATTTACGGCATGTGAATCCATTTATGTCATTTGTGTAGTTACGTAATTGTAAATTGTGCAAATTTAGTCTGTTAAATGGGAATGGAGTGAGCTGTGGCAATGACAACACTTCACTCTGTCTCATGTGAGCACATATAGCTACAGCTTGTAAGCCACGAGATGGCAGGTTGTGGCAATGCGAAGGTTTGTGGCTTGCAAATGGCAACATTGGTGGGGAGGTAGATGGGCACCCTTGTTTCCTTAGCAAGCTACATGAAGCTCCTACACCATAGGATGCGCAGGTAGTCCTTGACTTATGACAACAATTGGAATTGGAATTTCCACTGCTAAGTCCCCACTGCCATCTTTAACTGAATTCCATGGTCATTAGGTGAGGCAACTTCTTTCTGGCTTCCCACAACCAAAGTCAGTGGGGAAGCCAGCAGGAAGTTGCGAGTCCCAGGCCAGCAGGCAGGTAAGTGGCTGCTGCCGGGTGGGGGAGGGAGTGAGGAGGTCCGTGGGGCTGCAGGAAAGGGTCAGGGATATGTGGGTATGTGTGTGTGGGTGTGCAAGAGGTGCCATGCGGGTTGGGGAGGGTGTGCAGGGGTGTACAAGAGGCACTGTGCAGGTTGGGAAGGATGTGCAGGGGTGCAGTGTGGGTCAGAGAGGGTGTGTGGAGGTGCAGCACAGGTTGGGGAGGGTGCGCAGGGGTGCATGAGTGGCTGGTGTGGTGTGAGCAGAGGGGCTGGGGAGTGTGCACAGGTAGGGAAACCCCAGGGACTTACGACCTTCCCTGCTGGCTTCCCCATTGACTTTCTGGGGAAGCCAGCAGGGAAGGTTGCAGATGGTGATCATGTGATTGCAGGGTGCTTGGCAACCAGTCATAAGTGCAAATGGGTTGCCAAGCACCCAGATCGTGATTATGTGACCACAAGCATGCTGGGATGGTTGTAACTCTGGGGACCAGTCGTAATCACCATTTGTTCAGCACCATTGTAACTTCAAATGGCCACTGAACAAATGGTCATAAGCCAAGGACTACTTGTATCCCTATACTATAATCCTTTGATACTATCTGTCACTTAAGACTTAGGATATATGGTATATTTATATATCACATCAACCCATCCCACCTGGTCATGCAGAGAGGGCATGTTATGGACCCCATCTGTAACAGAGTTCCATCTGGCGGGGTCCAGGAAATGGGCCTTCTCTGCAGTAGCTCCTGCCCTCTGGGACATCCTTTCCCCGGAGGTGAGACAAGCCCCCTCGCTCCTGGACTTTTGAAAAAATCTAAAAACCTGGTTCTGCCAACATGCTTGGAGTGGAAAGGGGAATAGTTATTCCTGGTGATGGCTAGCCCCTTAGAATGGCCCTTTAGTTTCATGGACTGATACAGAATTTTTTAGTCCATCTGGATCCTATCATATTTTATATTTTTATTGTTTATTTCTATTTCTATTTCTAATTATTGTTTTTAGAATTGTACTGAATTTTATCTTGGTTTTTACTGTAAACTGCCCAGAGTCCCTCCTTTGGAGGGAGATAGGCAGTGATACAAACCAAATAAATAAATAGATAAATAAATATTTACCACTACCACCATCTTGATCTGATAAGCTGAATGTTCTCCTTTACTAGCTCTCAGAGGTGTCCACAGTGTATGGTAAAAATATCAAGATGGCAGCCATGAAAGCTTCTCCTGATCCATGTCAAAAAGCAAGCAAAGTTTTGATTGCACCGCCGTGGATACTATCTTGCCCTTTTTGGTTTACTATACCTGCAGACACCCTAGCTTGTTCACATGCACAGCCCCATGCCTTTTGCCTCATGCTTGCCTCTTTCCATTTCCCCCTCCCTGTCATTTCAAATAGAAATCTGCCTTTCATCAGTTCCAAAATTTTTAGCTAAGAAAAGACAGATGAAGACAATAATTATCTCAATTAACGAAAAGATTATTTCTTGAATGCAAGTGGGGGTGATGTGGTACTGTGTTTTGTGTTCCCTTTGGAATGCAAATAACCTTCTTGTGTCATATGCTGTGATTTAATGTCAGTAAGTTTGTTAAAAGCAGACTTACGTTCTACCTTCGTATTTTCTTTGGGACCACAGTGCCTGTGTGCCTCTATGGGTCTTCCTCCCAAATGTGATCTCGTCATGGACAAGTCTGTCTGTTGAGAAAAGCTCTTAGGCATTGTTCTCCAAGAGCAACTGCTGTCTGAATGAAGGAGTGTGGAGTGGAGGGCAGTGATTTTCACTGCAATCATTCTAGAGAAGGACAGGCTTAATCACTCTCACCCTCACTCACTCACTTTCTCTCCTTCTTGTTGTAGCCCAATTCTTTGTGCAACGAAATTAAGAGTCCACTAGTTTTCTGACCTTATTCTTGCATCCTTTGTACTTGTATCCAACCCTCACTAGTTTTCATGTGATTTACTTACAAGTGTGGGTTAAACCGCTGAGCTGCTGAGCTTGCTGATCGGAAGGTAGGTGGTTCGAATCCGCGTGACAGGGTGAGCTCCGGTTGCTAGTCCCAGCTCCTGCCAACCTAGCAGTTCGAAAACATGCCAATGTGAGTAGATTAATAGGTACCGCTTCGGCGGGCAGGTAACGGCGTTCCGTTCAGTCATGCCGGCCACATGACCACGGAAGTGTCTACGGACAAATGCCGGCTGTTCGGCTAAGAAACAGAGATGAGCACCGCCCCCTAGAGTCAGACGCAACTGGACTTCATGTCAAGGGAAACCTTTACCTTTACCTATGTATTGCATCACAGATATGACTGAGATGGTTTTATGTTTCTTTGCCCTCTTTCTTTACATTGATTATTGGGAATAATCAAGATTACGTTTTTAAAAAAGAGACTTCCTTCCAAACTCATGAACATGGGAATCTTTTTAAAAGAAGAATATTAGGGTAGTCACAACTTTTTCCCTTGCATGTGCAAAACATTTTGCTTTTCTACATTCTTGTGTATTCAGCAGACAATAGAGCTTTGAAACAGCACTGTTTGTTCTGAACACGACCTGTTAATATTTAGTCACAGAATTTTGGGAGCACATGTGTGCAGGTTTGTTTGGACCCCTGGGGATGATCATTCTTCTAATCAGGCTTTGTTTATTTGTCCTCTTGCTCTAGTTGTGGCAGTGGTCACCGATTCAATCTAAAGGCAAGATGTGCTAGTTCACTCTGAGAGCATTCAAACTGCAGTGAAAGGAACAAAACAAAACTGGTAATTTAGCAGATTGGGAGAAGTCAAAATGGAAAAGACAAATGGCAAGAACGGCAAAATAAAGGAAAATACTTTCCTTGCCTTTAGGCATTATAGGAGCTTATCTGTGAAAGCTACCTAGGCCTTGAACGCCTGTTGATTATGGAGCAGATGCCATACAAAAGGTCGAATGGATGCTCTGCATTGCTCATTGAACAGCTGGTACCTTGACACTTGGCCTCTCTCTCTAAGTAGTGTGAAATAGGACTTCCTTGAGTTTGGTGTCGTTTCAGACAAGTGAAATAGAAGCTTATTTCAATTATGAATTTATTTACAAGGGGTACAAATTGAAGCACAGTTTAAACGCTCCAATATTAATCCTCACCATGAGTTGGGGAAGAGAGTTAAGTGGATAATTTTTCTAGCTCTGGTTGCCATAATTTAATCTTGTGTGGTAGTCAAAGCCCTCACTCCCAAAGAGGCCAGAATCTTGTGAAATTGCTAAATTGTGTTTGTGCAGGAAGAAATTGGGTGTGATTCACTATTCTCATGTGAGAACTTCTAAGATTGGCAATCTTATGGGATTGGAGTATTTTTTTTAAAAAAAATTACTTAAAAAAAATCAATTTTGGGGAGTTGTAACTGTTATTTATTTTGTTTTCCCTGAATTTCAACTTTAAAGGAATTCTACAGGAGGGGCATCTTTTCCTGTTTGGGAGTCTCTCTCTCTCTCTCTCTCTCTTTCTCTCTCTCTCTCATCATACCCAATTTATGACATTTGTTAATTTATGCTGAAACAATGAGCACACAATTAGAGACTAATGGCTGAATCAATAATGACTCCTGTGAGAAAGAAAAAGGATTGGTTTGGATGGATGATTATCCAATCAATAATGATATGAATTACAGTTTAAAAATTGGATGTGTTAGATAGTTATTAAGAGTGCAATTATTCATAAATGTGCCTAATTATTCATAATTATTCAGAAATCTTATTACTTTCCTGATTGTCTTAAGTGATCTCCAAGGCCAATTACTATCTGATTATGGCTATAGGACTCTTATGTTAATATTCTTGGTTCTTTTTTTTTTAATTTCCATTTTTGTTCCAAAAATGTAGAAGGAGCTTGATCATATTGATTGGTGTTTTAAAAGAACTGCAATGCTATGCAATGTATGCAATGCTACTTTTTCTATTTATATCTTCTTCAGTTTCTTTTGCTGCTACTTTAGTTTTATCTAGTTAGCACTGATCTTGCAGGACAGCTTTCCTTCATTTGGTCCCCTTCCAGAAGGGCTACAAGGTGAAAATACCATGCTGGCTCGGAATTATGGGAGCTGTAGTACAGATTATAGCAAGTGCAGCCAGTTTTGGGAAGTTTCCTTTCCCTAAGAATGATCATAACATTTTAAGTCCAGTGCTACTGATATGAAAGAACTTTCTCCATATTCAGTACAACTTGAACACAGGTAGTAAAATAATTGGAATAAAAATCATGATTTTAGCAGATCTGAAGAACCAGCCATGAAGAGCATAACACTAATGATATCATCAGGAGGTTATATGTCCTACCCTGATCCCCAGAATAATTTCACAACTGCTTTTAAAATGAATGTCATTTTTTAAAATAAATGGAAGAGAAAGAATATATAATGAGAATAAATGAATGAGATTGGTGGCTGAACCAGGGCTGACTTGCTGTGTAAGTGGCTAATTAGATGATAATACTGCTTGCTATCAACAAATGAAAAAACAAGAATGGAGGGAAAATCTATTCTTCAATCCTTTCCCACATGCTCATTTTCCTCCATAAGTACTTTTCAGGAGGGTGAAAGGATCAGGATCAAGTGACAAATCTAGCACACCTGAATTCTGAATTGCATCCAAACATCTAGTTTATAAGACTTCTAATAGATTTTAGACATATTATATATTTGTTTCCATAAATTGATTATTTATTTTATTTTATTTTTATCCCACCTTTATTATTTTTATAAATAACTCAAGGTGGCGAACATACCTAATACTCCTTTCTCCTCCTATTATAATGCAGATAAAGAATCTATTTGACAGTTGTAAAACTTTCCATGAGTCTTTACCCTTAACAGTATCAGAGTGAAGAGAGAGAAATAACCAATGCCCTTCTATTTTGAAGAAGTTCCCAGATCACCCAAGCATTATATGGTGCTTCAGTAGGACTGGGTACAGATATTACTTGATCTAGTCGAAGCATGGGCTGTTGATCTGCCATTCTAGAATGACCTGAGTTAATCTGGTGTGACCTGATATCCAGATCCTGGCATGGATCCTGAGTATGTAACAATAAACTGAATGTTCCACCTAATTGGTTGGATGCAGGCAACAATGTGTTGGTTTGCAAGTCAGTTCTAACATGACAGGTCCTAGCTTTGGGTGAAATTGGGCACTGATTACACTTGTGGAACAATGACCAACATGTGCCAGTGTTGTCTTCAGTATAAACAGAAAATGTTGCATTTGGCAAGGATATGACTAAGGTTGGCAATCTAGTTCATGTGAAAGCCTTAATTGACCAAAGCCATGATGGGGGGAGGGGGGAGACATCCTTATCTATAAATCTTTTTGATGACAAACATGGTATTTGGAAGACTGATTTAGAAAGTAAGAGGAGTAAATGGCAAAGAGTATGAATTAATGAATGAAATAAAAATAGATATGTTGCGCAGTGTCTGTAAAACTAAAGGAAAGGGGGAGGATGTAATCTGTCTGAATCAAGGTAGTCTGATTTTTGTGGACAGGGATTGATAACATGTGTTGGGAAGTGTCAGAGTCGCTCTTTGAGTGAGATGGGCGGTAACTAAATTTGAAATATAAATAAAAATAAATTTTAAAAATCATTTAGTTATGAATGAAATGAGTAACTGTATGCCAGGAAGTATCAACTGGTGTCATCCAGGTTGCTGTTGGTATATGTGACAAAGGCATCCATAGGTGATGGTTGCCTGTGATGCTCCAGTGAAAAGTCACAATGGAAGAACCAGAGATTATTTTGGGGAATAGTTCTAAATGAACGTAATCCAAGGGAAAATTATTCTGCTAGGTGACATGAATGGTGGAGTGGGAATGGGATATTACAGAAAAAGTGGGGCACTTGGCAACCCAAGATTGAATAGAAGTGTTGACTGCTGAGTATCTTCTTAGAAAAGATCTGTTTATTTTGAATAATGGTTTAAGCATAAATCTGTTCATAAGTGTACATGGCAAAAGAATGAAAATAAACCTAAAAGGATGATTTATTAAAGCTTGGCAGAATTAATGAGGGCTGCAAGGGTAATAAGAGGTTCTGAATGTGAGGCAGGTTTTTGTTTTTGTGGTGTCAGGAATTGATCTTGGGAAAAAAAATGGGGCAGGAAAAAGCAAAGCAAAGTGAAGCGAAGTGTGGGAAAGTGGTACAACCACACAAAGAGAAGGTCAGAGTTTTATATGAAAACAGACTAATCTCCCAACAGAATCAAGTGGAAAGGGGATAGGAAAAAATTAAATGTACAAATGCTAGTAAAACGGTAATGGGTAAAAATGGGTAAAAAGGTAAAAAGTAATGCGATCTGTATTGTGTGAATATTTGTCAAAATAAGCAAACAAAGCTATGTAAAATAGTGTACTGCTGCCCACTTGGTTACACAAAAATGAGAGTTGACTACATCAGGAGAAACATAAAAGACAGTTGAATGCAATAGGAATGGGGTACTTAAGGCCTGTGTAAAACAAGAGGAGATAGGTTCAAGAATCAATGGGTGCTACGTGGATATTGATTGATCAGTGACCAGTATGAAATAAAAAAAAGATGTGGTGGTTGGATTATAAAGAGAAAACAAATGAAGGTTGAATTGCAAAACTAATTTATGAAGAAAGAGTGAATGGGTTGAGAGGAAGGAAAAGACTTAGAAATTCATGGTTGGATGGAGGTGATGAGATAGTGAAAAAAACTGGTGGGAAGTTTAAAAAGCCAAAGCTAAAGTATGAAATATTGTGTGGACAAGATAAAAAAAAGAGTTTGCAAGGATAAAAAAGTAGGGAGAGGTGTTGATATGAGCTAGTTTTTTCAGATCTGGATTTCAGAAAACAAGGCTCTGTTGTCCTTAATATAAAAAGACACAGATGACTAGAGCATTTTCTTTCTTTCTTTCTGTCTGTTTGTCTATCTGTCTGTGTGTCTAATCAGGATGGGATAAAATTTGTAAGTAGTATAGGCCATTATGAGTAGATGAGCAGTGACAAATTTCATAGAAATTGCTGTAGGAGTTTTCAAGCTACACTTCTTTAAACTCTTCTCTGTATTAATTGCCTGCAACTACTTTTTTTTATCAGAATATAATGAAATGGGCAGCATAGTATCCATAGTTTTTAATATAAACTTCAGAAAGATAGGCTGAGGGGATTTACTGCAGAGAGAAGCATATTTGTATGGAATGATGATGCTCCTTTCAAATCCAAGGGAACGGTTGTCAGGAGTAGAGGCAACAGCTGATGGAATAGTCTCCCTGGTTTTTTCTCCCACAAATCAAATCATTAACTGAGTCAGATCAACTAGCTAACTTAGCTCACCCCTTGCCCTCCCTAATTTTGCAAATGTTTAGGATGAGAGATTGAGTAACCATTAGGGAGAGTGAATAGCAAGACTGGATTTCTCTCCATTTTATGAACATTCTTCATTATGGCTCTCTCTTTCCTGGATGCTTTGACTGAGAAGACTTATAGTGGTCTAATCACAAGAGTTGCTTGGATTTCAGACCAAACCTATTGGCATGTTATATGGGTGAAAGTTTTGTTTGCTCTTTCATGGTGCTGCTATAATCCCACCTTTCACCTGTGCTATTGCTCTGTAGAAAGAGATCAGGACAGGAGCTTTATGGAGACAGACAACTGGGACAAAGCACACTTCAACTCACCCACTCCATCCAGTGGAAATAGAAGTCTATTGCAAGTTACCTCTCTCTGCCTAGGTCAAGGTCTGGGCTTCATCCAGGTATGATGTACACTCCTCGTAAGAATAAAGAAATTCTTGATTAGTCCTAGTTGCCATCTATGCTTTCATTAAACCAGTGTTCAATTCTTGCCCTATATGGAGAAAGAGGGGAAAAGGGGAGGGGAAAGAGCAGGAAGGAGAATGGTGTTGTAAAGCAAGCAAGCATCATTTTCTTTTCCCATCCTCCTTCCATTACTATCATTACATTTCGGGACAGTATTAGTCATGATAAATTAGCATATAGATGAGTTTTGGGGGAAGGGAAGAGGAGGAGGAGATGGGTTGTGAGGACTCAGTGCTACAATATACAGTAGAGACATTTGAGTTTTTATGTGCCCTGCACAATGGCATCCTGAACTTAGGAGAACCAAGGAAGTTGGTTATTTCTGCTTATTTCGGTTTGATATACAGAAATAAGCTCTACTGTAGCACAACTTGTGTTGTTTGGCAAACAAAGGCAATCTGCAACATAACAGTACTTTCACACTCCAAAGCATACAGGGTTGCATGTTCAAAAGAAAATGCGTGTGCACAATGCCAGCACAAAAATAAATAGCTATAACATAATAGTAAATACATGTTTTGCAGACAAAGTGATTGAGGTTAAGCCTTGGCATTTCTAGATAGGATCGAGAAAGGCTGGAAAACCAGTCAGTGCCAATACCAGGCTAGATGAATCAAAGAACTGATTATATAAACTGGCTTCTGATGTTGCTTTCCCATAACACAGAATATAAAGGCTCTGTAGATTCAAACTTTAGGATTACAGGCAACTTTGACTCCAGCAGACGGATTATTAATATAAACACTTACACTGCCAACCTGACTTCTTTGTTCTTCATTCGCAGTCCATGATGGGCAATGTGTGGAGGAAGCAAATCTTTGCTCAATTCTCTCTTGCTGGGTGAGGTCACATTTACAGAGATGTATTTATTTATTCGATGTAGGTGCTGTCCAACTCCCAAATGACTCTGGGCAATTCACAGTATAGCAAAACAGAATAAAAATAAAACAACACAACACAAAATAGATCAACAAGATGGACATCCAGCCGCTGAACAGAAAAATGTCTACACAACTACAAAAATTGATGCTGCACTTGCATGTCCTGATTCATCATGTAGAGCTGTGTATGGATACCATTGGCTGGAGGAACTGACGCCCTTCCTCTTCTGCCTCTTGAACAGAGATTGCTACCAATAATTTGCTGAGTTACTGTGCAAGGAGGGGAATATGGGCCTTGGTGATCAGCAGCTTTAAAAATACTATTGGGTTGATGGATAGAGGTGTTCCGATAATTATATTTTTGCATTTGCTTGGATCAAACTTCTTCATAAAAAGCTTCTGGTTAGTCTCAGCAGTTAGACATTAAGAGGACCCCTTTTAAGTGGCAGTGAATAATAGATTATGATTACTACTGAAATAAGTAAGACTAGATGAGAGAGGTGTTTAAAACTATGCATTGTGCTAAGAAAAGGAAAAAAGAAAAGTTTCTCTTTGAAACAATTAGAACCTGAAATCATTTGTCACAATGAATGGAGGTTCAGGACCTCTGAAGGCTACCTTCTGGGCAACAACAGAGGGAAATCCCATTTCCACAGGCATCTAATGAGGCACTTGAGAAAATGGATTAGAAAGGCCTTTGGCTGGATCCAGCAGGACATTATATTCTGATCTGTGCCAATATACTGCAAAGCTTTTCATACGGTGGTGAATTTGTATTCATTCCATACATACAACAAAATTTATGACTTCATTTCATACAGTATACAAATTCAGTACATTTGCAAATATCCATCGCCTCTATTTTATAAACGTTATTTCCAAATAGCTTGGAATTTAAAATGTTCTGTAGTGGTAGAAGCGGCCAGTTACAGAATATGGTTTTACTTCAAGAACCTAAACAGTTCTAAACACCCATCGCTGGACCTCCTGGTTCAACCTATGTCAACTTAGTGCCCTTTGGAAATGTCAGGACTGTAACTCTCATAGTCCTTATCCAGCATGATCTGGCAGAACATTCTGGACTTTGTAGTCCCAACACATTAGAAGCCCCAACACCTTTGGAAGCGTTTCATGTTCCAAATGCTATGATCTTCAGCTTTGCAGAGGGTCATGTGCTGAATGACTATTTGGGATTAATTCTCTTAGAAGCCCTTTGCTAATGTGAGTAAAATAACACAAGATTGCTATTGGGTTTTGCGTTATCAAACTATAGTCTGAGCTATAGTTTTCTTCTGTCATAATCATAATGACTGTAGCCTTGGTTTTCCCTGAACAATATTATTCTCTTGAATGAACTTTAATTTACAGTCCTGTTACCTTTCCTTTCTTATATTAATAACTATTTTACAGATAACATGAGAAGCAACTTGTAAAGAGTGCTGTGCCACACTAGCATCTGTGAAGAGAGTCAGGCCATTCAGCATGGCTGTAATTCAGTCTCAAGGCTGAAAGATTCACTGCCATATACCTAAACCCTTAAGCTATGTTCGTACAGAGTGGGACATTAGCAGAATCTCTCAATTGAATTACTAGGTTGCATTCCATCTGGGACTCAACACTGTAGTGTACTTAACATCAAACTAAAAAGAGATCCAAGAGTTACGGCTTTTTATAGTAATAAGATTTCTTATTTAGCTAAATCCAAAGTAGGATTATAAAACAGTTATTTCTTTGATACATATGTGGTTAAATGTGGAAAAAACAAACTTTGATAAAGTAAAATTATTTTGTGTTCTTACTACACAGTTGCAAGTGTGTTTTTAACAAGCGGTATCTTTTTGCTTTTGTATGCAGAGAGATGGCAGCATCTAACTGATTTGGCTGAATTTGAAAAGCTGAGGACTAGTCTTGATAGGAGACCACCAGGATATAGCTGGGCTATCAAAAAGCAGATAGATGAGCAAAATAAAAAAATAAAATAAAAAAATAAAATAAAATAAAATAAAATGATTTCATACTGGATACCAGAAAGAAAATGCATTACCATTACAAGGGGGTAAAAAAATTCATGGAGGATAGAGCTGTTGATAATTCCTGATCTTCCTGGATGCAGAGTACTTCTAGAATTCTGGGCAGCATGGCGCAAACTTTAGTTGCCAGGGAGTGAGAACGGAGACAATGACCCTCATATCCTTGTGAATGACTTTTTGGAATGCGTTGAGTTGGCCAGCTGGACTTTGGCTTAACCTAACAGGCTTCTTCTTAAAAATCCTAATTGTTGTGGCTAGATATACTGTATGTGACATTCCCATGCCCAATTTCCTTGGGCTAATTCCTACTGAACACAATGGTTCATGAGTTCACTAGGAGATACAGACTGCATTATGAACAACCCCATGGACTTTGCTTAAAAAGAGGTAGGGTTGGGTGGGAAAATGCAGTTGAATGCCAGACTCTCCTGCTCACAAGAAGCAAAATATAAAAGTTCTCTTTTCTTATAGGAAAGAAGAAAAAATCCAGACACAACAGAAATAACTCTCTCATATATTTTTCTTTTTAATTAATATTTCATGATCAGTTAACCAGCAGTCTGTTATCTTCCTAATAAAGCAAAGGTATTACAGCCAATAAAAAAATATTTATGACCACATTTTTATGTTTTAATCAAGGGCAAACCTTCCGACATATTCTTTTTTAGCTGCTTGACATTGCACGTGATTAAGTAAAAAAAATAGCTTTTTATGCTAAAAAGGAAATGCTCGTTGAGGTTAGTTAATTAACACATCGTCCTTTAGAAATGCAATAAATCCAGTGTGATAGAAAAGAACTGGAAACAATTTTTAGTTAATCTTGCTTGTAAAGTCCACACTGGATGCAAGTTGGTGCCTAATATATTGTTTTGTTCATGGTGCCTTTCTCTCCCAATATCTGTATGCTAGCTCAAATTCAACAGATGTAGTTTTTCTGATTATTTTGTTCATGTACAAATACTTTTTCATCAGGTGGTGTCTGTGTCTTGTATAAGATAATTATGTTAATTCTATACAATGACTAGCCCTGAGTTTTCAGATGTTTCTTCCTCTGATGCGTGAGTAGGCAACCTGGTACTGCCCTGGTGTTTTGGAATATAACTCCCATAACTCCAAATCAGCATGTCCAATATGGAAATTGCAGCTCAGAATATCTAAAGAGGACCAGATTGCCTATCTCTGCTCTGACAGAGTCAATGTGCTATTGCCTTAGTTCAAAAAGAGAGATACTGCAGAACTGGCCCCTGAAGATTCAGAGAAAGCCAACTAACTCTTTCATTTGTACCAGACTGTGCAATTCCATTATTATAGCATATGTAGCAGCAGAGCTAAAATGCATATGGTCCTCTAAATACTTAGAAATGAGTCATGGCCTCATAAATTTCATCCAGTGGTATTCATGGAGCCCTCTCTAATTGTGCCATTGTCTTACCTTTATTCACAAAGTTCTTGCTATGTAAACTTACTGTTTTGATTTCTGCTACATGAAGAAAGCCTATCCACAAAGGCTTGTCCGATAGCCTAGAATGATTTAGGCTACTATTTAGGTAATGCCACAAAGCACTCTTCTTCAACCTGGTGTCCTCCAAATGTATTATTGTAAACCACCCAGAGTCCCTGTTTTGGGGGAGATGGGCAGTGACGAAATTTTTGATAAATAAATAAATAAATTTACGACACATCTGAGAATTCTGGAAGTTATAGTCCAGCAATTAGGCAGATAATAGGAGGGTTCAGATTTTATTCTGCAAAAAGGGCTGGGAGAGAAATAGAAAATAGAAAATAGAAAGAAACAACATTCAAGATTGCACTAAATGTCCCAGAATTCCCAGCCACCACAAGGAGGTAGTGGAAGGCACCAGGCTGAGGAAGGCACTTGGGCATGGTTATATATTTCCTCCCTAGCTGTTTTAGGGTTCTCTTGATCATTTTCAAAGATCACTGATTTGAGAAATGGTCCATATAATAAGTGCTGACTGAATAATTACTACAATGGCTGGCGAGTGGTGTTGATGTTTGCTCTGCTAATTGTACTTAATTTACTGTGACTTTTCCCCAGAGGTTCCTGTTGATTTGAGAGTGTTAAAATACAGTGCCAAGACATTCCGGGGGGAGAATGTATCAATTAAAAGTCCTGCAGGAATCATTACAGAGTGATCTTTACAATGAGTTTCTGATAGGCAGAGTCCACACTGAAGCTGTTGTGGAAACACAGAACCTGCTCTAAGAATATTTGAAATTGTTATGCTTCAGGAAGCACACAGAATTAAAGCTACGCTTCATCTTAAAAACACTTTAAGAACTAGATGGATTTATTTTCATCTTCATTCCAAACTAACGAATGTGCCGATCATCTGGATGGCTTGTAGAGATTGGTGGCTGCAGATTGGCATACACTGAAGATCATTCAATTGGGCTGTTACTGCCAAATGTCAATTTCCCCTCCCCTTTACAGCTGAGGGCCTACTCCTCTTCCCTCTCCCCTTCTTGGAAGTGGGGTATATCCCAGAAGACCTTTAGTACACAGGACTCTTTCTGCATGAATTCCTTCTATCTCCCTGGAAGTGGGAAGAAGAGAAAGGACCCCATGCCATTACATCAGTGGGAGATTATCATGTCCAACTTATATGTGCATTATCTACCAGTTTTAAAAATGGTTAGTAAACCATGTCATACTTCAAAGTAGCACTGTCAGCTCTGGGCTGGAAAACTCTGGACCACCATTAAGTGGGAACAAAATTTGCATGTTTTCTATATTTCACTGCTTCCATCCAGTACATGTCAAGAATTTTGCAGCCCATATCTGGAGGCTATACTTCAAAGAAGATATGAAAAGTAGTTCAACTGGTTTGCAATGTCACCTCTTCTATTTCTTGCTCCACTGTCTGCTTCCCATAGCCCACCAGTTGCTACCAGTTGCCAAACAATAGAGTGACAGAGATCAGGGAAAGGAACAGTAGATGGTATGTGTGTTTGTATCTGTTTGTTAGGGAGAGACAGAGGGAAGATGGATTTTTAGTGGTCTTGTGGCATTTTGGTGAGAAACCACATATCCTCAATGCCTGCCACAAATTACGTTAGTGCTCTTTTGAAGCAACTCCTGCTGAGCATTCCCGCATATTAAGAATTCATCTTCTTGTTTGATGGGCACTAACCTCCCCTTTTAGAGCTACTGAAGCATCTATATTACTTTCCTCCTTTCCACCACCACCCAGTTTATTTTTAAAAAAAATGACAAACAGTATGATACTACTTCCAGTCTTGGGCTGTGTTGAAAAAAAAAGTAATTAGTTTAAAAATAATGATAAGGTCTCAGTGAAATGATTAAAGTACCAAAACAGAAGCAACTAATGGGCTATGGGTGATCAGAATAAATCTTCAAGAGATCTGTCCAGGGGGTCAAGAGAAGAAAAGTATTTTCTTTAAAAGAGACTTTGCAACTTTGAATTAGGAGCGAAGTGAAACTACTTAGTGTTCACTTGGGGGAGACTTTTTATCACATTTTAAGGGTTGCTGCTAATAGTTTAGAAACCCTTTAACAGAAAGTTGGCATGATGCCAAACCTCAGCCTTATTTTTATTTACAAGACTGCCTGAAGATGCAGCACAGCTACCAGGGACATTCTTATATTCTAACTACAGCTATATTCTAACTGCAACCTAGTGCTTTGCTTGGAAATGGGTCCACGCTTCAGGCCTGCTGAAAATATTCAAAACGTTCATGAATACAGTTCTGACAATTTCCATGTTAGCCTGATTTTTAAAACACACACACTAACTTCACTGGAAATGGATCTTGACTTTTTATATATATACTTTAACCAAAATATTTAAGTTAAAATGGTGTGCAGCTAGAGCCTCAGATGCCAGCTCCCTTTCCCCCCTATTAGTGCATTATGGTTTTCACTTACTGCTAAGATGCCACCAGCTCTCTACAGCTGCATGGTGTCCCCCATGCAGTTCAATTCCAAGAGCTGGTGACTGTTTATCACTAACATAGTTTAGATTTTATTCCCTAACAGTTCTCTGACATGTCTACCCAGAGAAAATTTCCACTGTGCTGATTTGGGCTGATTCCCTTATCAATACCTTTAGGATTGAAGCCAAGCAGAGCAAATGCAGCTGCTATGTTGGTAGTACCGCCATTCTATCTAATATGTGCCACCTGTCAGGAACTGTTTTGGTGAGGACAGATTAGACAGAGGTCCCTTTTCCCACTTCCCAGCAGCAGAGAAATATCTAATAGGACAAAATAATAGGTTGTATAATAATAGGTTATATCAAAACAGATACAGGGTTGTCAATCAGTCATTCCAATATGGCATCGCTAGAGTTCTCCATTATCAGCACTATGCAAAATGAAACTAGAAAAACATAGCCATATGCCCTCTAAGGTGAGTCTTGGTTCCTCTCATGCGAGTGAGGTTGGATGCTGGGTTATATCATACCCTCTATTTTGCTGGGGCTGTTGTGGCTATCAGGATTCTGTCTTCTTTCAGCTGTCCCTTGGAGCAATATCCTGCTGTTGTGTCCGAGTGTTTCTACTAGGGCAGCAATGTTCCTGGAGCCCTGCCAAGGCACCGAAGATGCCATTGGTTTTTATTGCTGATAGAGCTCTAGAAAAGTACTGAAAGATTACTCTGAATCTTTTTTGATATAGAAACGATGGGGATTTTTCTTCCAAGCAAGAAAAGAACTGAATTACAAAGTTAAAGCCTAATTCCACCAATATGTAATACTTTGGCTTGATCTGAACCTTCTCTGAAACTTTACATCTCCTGCCCTTCCTGTATATAGAGTGGCTACAGAAAAAACATAATCTGAAGCATGGAAATAGAGACTACCAGATGTTTACTTCTGGGGAGCAGGGCTGCAACGGGGGGGGGGGGCAAGCGGGGCATGTGTCCTGGGCACCACGCTGGGGGGGTGCCAAAATGACAAAATAGTATTTGTATACTGAATGTTTTATTAATTTAATGTATAATAGAATACATTATTCTATTATACATTAGGGGCGCAGAGGGGGCGCAGAGTCCATGTTTGCCCCAGGTGACACAGACCCTAGTTGCGGGCCTGCTGGGGAGTGGGAAAGAAGGAGATCAAGAGCTGTTGGTGAAACATTACAAAATGAGGAAGCGCCCTGTCTGCACTCAAAGGCAAAGGATAAAATCTGACAGTAAATAAGGCACATTGTACTTAGGTCAGAAGTACAATTTATATAAGCATTTCCATCTAGCTTCACAACAGGAATGCTGAAGCAAAGGGTGGAGATTATGTGGAAATGATAATTTTTAGCCCCTTTTTGCTAACTTTTAACTATCAATTTTTAGCCCCTTTTTGCTAACTTCCCCCTATAAATAAACTTCAGCCATTTTAATTTTATGTTTTCCATGTGGGACTTTGGAAATAATAATAATGAAATGATACTTTAATAATTCCCTTCTCCTTGTTTATGTTTAACCTACCAAGGTAGATTGTACCCTGATTCCTGCATTTGTATTATCTTTCAAAATGCAGAAGTAGGATGGAATTCTTGCTGAATTAATATGCAATTCCATTCTTGTCAGAAATGCAAACCAGTAATTAAATAAATACATGGAAAAAAGCATTGGGTTCTTTCACTTCAGGTAAAAATGCTCAGAGTAGAAAATGGGGTGGTGGATTGTGTTGATGTGGTAAGTTAACCTTTACATTGGTAGTTTTGAAGGAAGCTCAATGAGAAAAAGGACCTTCCAAAGTTACAAGATAAATTGCTACTTAATTGCATTTGCAAAATTATGCATGCCAAATAGCACTTGTCATAGTTCAGTGGCAGGACAGGTAGATTTCCTCAACAATTTTAGCTGGCTAAGTATTATTTTGTTATATTGGTATAGTAAGTATATTGATGTGGTAGGGCAAAGTACATTGGCCTTAAGTCTGCAATCATTCGTCCTGTCATCTGGAAAGCAGATTTGCTAATTACTGTCTTGCTGTCTTCTGTGTGAAGGTCATTTAAAGTGGTAGGGTAAAGGAGATGCTTAAACACTTCACTGAGCTCCAGATTCCACCTGGACAGGTTATCTTCTCTAATTCATTAACATAGGTTCAGGCAGGTGTCTGATAGTTTTGCTCAAGCAATGGCATATACTGTACACCAAGGAATGGTGCATTGGGGAAACCTAAAATCCTCAATTATACTAATCCTAAACAATCCTAAAGATTTCTTGTTTATACCAAATCTGTTGAATTTCTTTTATGTGAATTTTGAAATGAGAATAAATGGCAAGTATATTATTCTTCCATCTCAGATATGAACCTGAAGGTTCAGGAGAAGCAGATAATTGATTTCTTGCCCTTATGTTGGCTACTATGAGAAACAGGATGCTGGACAAGATAGCCAGGGGTTACCAGTGAGGCATCCCATCCCCTTTCCTCTGTGGCCAGGAGGCCCCCTTGTAATGGCATGTGGGAATGACCTTGGAGGACAGGAGAAGAGCCACAGCCAGGGGAATGGTCGGATAAGAGGCAGAGGCAGCTGAGCTGGCTTTCAGACTTGCAAGACTGATGTCGGTCTTGCAAGGCGGTCCAGACAAGAAGCACGCCCGGATGAACTAATTCTACTTTCTTGTAAGGTTACGTTAACAGAATCTTGCAAATCTGAAAGTACATTTCTCCCCCATCACCTCTACAGCCTAAGAAACGAGGGAGGGTCCCTTCTGAGATGTTTGCCACGCCCCCATTCCTGTTGCGGGCTAAATTGCCTCTTATCCGGCTGTTCCCCTGGTTGCAGCTCTTCCCCCTGTCTGTCAAGGCCATTCCCACATACCATTACATCCCTGCTCAACAGAAGTTTAACTTTTCAAAATACTATTTTAAGTTAATGAAAGAATTAAAAATTGGCTGGCTGTGAAATGCTAGCTTTCAATATTATCTTCATTTCCAGAAATGTCTCTCATGCCCATAGAGACCTCAAGGCCGCATAGGCATTCTTAGAAAATCCAGAGTCCCCCAGTGGGAGGAGGTGGGAGGGGACAAATTAAACAAACAAACAAAACCGTAGACGGTGGCAGCTGTTGGGTTTGTGAGGGGGTGGGACCCTGAAGTGGTAACAATTGTTTAGAAAGCTAAAGGGGTGGGGGAAGCATTTATCTTGCATGCAGGTACCCAACCAGATTCCCGGTACTGAAGGCAAAGGGATGCCAGGGAATTTCAATACATTCAGTCCTGTCCTATGCTCCAGTCAGATGCCATGAGATCATCCCTCTGCAGGCACTTACTTGAATGCACGAAGCCTTACAATTAAGCAGAGCATGGCTGGCTGGGGAATTCTGGGAGGTGAAATCCATTCATCTTACAGTTGCTGAGGAGTAGAGAATAGGCGGAAGTTTCCCATCTACTCTTTCTGCCTTCCAGGCATTGAATTGGGAAGTCTGAAGAGTTTACTACTGATTGCTTCAACCCAGGGAGAGCCTTCTGAGCCTATCTGTGACCTGCATAAAGCAGGGTGCTGGATAAGCACACATGTGCATTCAGACAAATGCTGGAAGAGGGTTGTGCATATTGATAAGTACTGTGATGGCATCACTGAGCATAATTTAGTGTTGCATAATTAAAAACAAGGTTCAAAATGTACAGAAAACACATACTGAAACTCAAAATTGGTGTAAACAGGTGTAAAAAATTCATTCCACTGAACTTCCAATTTTGAAGGCTAAAGTCATAGTGCATCTCATTATCTGAAGGAGAAATAATCCAAAGCTTAATATTTCAGGCACTGGCCCAAGATGATTAAAATTGTCTAATGTAAAACTTGATTTGAAGAATTCACATATTCTTGCGTTCAGCCCCAGGATTCAAAGTCAGAATACTGTAAATGTAATAGATTTACAGACTATTCAAATGTTATTTGTCCAACAGTGATATACGTTGGCCTTTACAAACTTCAAAAAAGTGTGGACTTTTTCCATATGCCAAGAAAAGAAGGAACCAAATTCTACCTGCTTTGATTTGAAGGAGCCATTTTGCTGCCTCAAGTCCTGTCATTAACAAGTAGCCATAAATGTTTATGGTGAAGTATTAAGAAATTTATATATAAAACAGAATCCTTTGCTTCACCCATCAAAATGCTAAAACTTTGTGTGACCAAAATTAACTGGGGTTAAAAGTATTATCTGAGTTTGTAGTACAATATAATTCCTTTTCTGCATTATTGCTTTTTAAATTGTTTAAATCTTTGCCTAGACATAAAAGTAAATATACTTTCAAGCTGGACAAGTTTGTGACTACATCGATGGGACACTGCATGTTTTTCTGGGCAACAACACAGACATGGAATGCCACTGCCTATTTCCAAGATGTTTTTGATGTCCTAATCTAGTCTAAGGTGTTGGGATTCCTTGGTGATATTTCATCCAAATACTAAATAGTCCCCACAAGGCTGACCAAGTTCCATCCACTGAGACAGAGATGCTAGGCAAAGATTAGAAAGAGAATGAGAGAGAAAAATGAAAATGTATAATGTCATCAGTTTTTATTTTATTTTTTTATTTTATTTATTTTCTATCCCACCTTTATTGTTTTTATAAATGACTCAAGGCGGCGAACATACCTAATACTCCTTCCTCCTCCTATTTTCCCCACAACAACCCCTCTGTGAGGTGAGTTGGGCTGAGAGAGAGTGACTGGCCCAAGGTCACCCAGCTGGCTTCCATGCCTAAGGGGGGACTAGAACTCTCAGTCTCCTGGTTTCTAGCCCATTGCCTTAACCACTAGACCAAACTGGCTAATGTCCTTGGTTTTCCTTCAAGAGATTGTATATTTGACTCTTCTTTGTATCAGTGTGACTTTAAAGTCAGGATCCAGAAGCACTGACCCTGTTTTATAGCAATGGGGATGCTTAGGTCTCCATCCTGGTAGATGAGGGGGAGAAAAGAAGTCAATTGATGGGGCAGAACTGTCCTTATCAATATGCTGTTTTGGCACCAACTTTTCTTCTTTCCAATAATATATCATAATCAGTTTTGTCACTCTTAATACTTGCAGTTCTCCACTTTGAATAAAAGCATAACTAAGACTTGAGGGTATGTCAGATATAACAAAAAATATAACTATGAAAAAACAACAACAAACGAGAATAGAAATCCTCTGACTGTTTCCTATCCTGCTGAGTTGCCTGCGGCAGTTACATATTTCCATTGAGTTATTTTATGATCAGGCCAGTATGTTATTGAAATATTATCTCTTTAGCCTTTCTCATTCTGATAAGAAACGACAGAACAGGAATTCATATGGAGAACAAAATACGGGGTTGGGGAGAAAATTTAGTTGGGACGAAGAATAGGCTTGACTGTCTTCATGTTATATCTCCTCAACTATAAAATAAAATAAGAACACCTTGGTTTCTGTAAAATAATGAAACAGAATAATATTCTTGGCACAGTTTTCTAGGATTTTCTATCATTTGGAGATTACATTGCTTTAGGGCAAGTTTGAGCGACAGTCTATAAATTAATGGAGTCTAAGCAGCACCTAGCTGTCCTATCTGTAGGTGAAAATTTCTTCCTCTTTACTTCATATGTCCTTATTTGCACAATGAGCCTCCGATGAAGGTATCAGCCAGAATGTTTAGTTAAATGTCTGTACCCTTGGCTTATCCCATTAAAGGATACATCCCAACTTCCGACCGACAGGAAGCTCTGGCGTGGGCTGGTCCATGAAGTCACGAAGAGTCGGAAGCGACTAAACGAATAAACAACAACAACCCAACTTCCTTAGGAAGCCATATGGTCTTGGATCTCAAATATACAAATGAATAATCTGATGGTGTTTCCAGCTGAATTGGGAACTAGTGCTTTCAGATGAGGAGAATGACTAAATTCAGGAGCAATAAAAATGGAAGTATTTTGGAAACGTAGAGAAAACGGGGTTAAAGGTTGGTATTCGTTTGGAGACACAATTCAGCACTTGGGTTCACCTAGTTCATGGGCATTCTAGGGCCCTTTTCTAAAGATTTGTCAAAGCTGATGTGCATAGACATATTAAAAATACCCATATGCACTGAAAAAATTAACAGACAGTACTGTCACAATTGTGTCATTATGTGTCTAAATTTCTGTTGACTGAATTCACATTAAATAGGATAACAAAGTTATCTGGTGCAGTTTTTGGATGTCAAAAGTCAACATGGGTTTGAAAAATCTCATAGAAAAAATCTTACTAATTTCCCTACAATTTAATAAACAGCCATTTATTAACAGATATTTCACATGCCCATGAATATATTCTTATTACTATATTCCTTATTTTAAATTTAATAAAGAAGGAGAGGAGATAGTAAGTGTAACTTTTTCCCCTGAACTGATGAGCCTAATCAGGCTTCAACTCATTGGATTCGTAAGTTGTCCCTAACAGAGAGCAAACCCAGCCACCAATGCTCTGGTTGACTATCTGGTTGCAGCTTACAGATTATGGGCTGGGAGGCAGGAAATGTAGTCAGCAACTTTAGCTGGAAAACAAATGTCAAGAGATGTGTATTCATCTGTGCATTTCTCCCAAAGCAGAAGGCAAAGCAGGGCTCAAAAATGTATTTTCTAGCATTTGCTGAATAGACAGGTTTTTTTTTTCCACCTTCCAACATTTTAGTGTCCAATTGCAGGTGGTAGTATAAGACCACCAGGGAGGTTTCTAGGGGCAGGGACAGGGTTTTCCCAATGAATTGTAGTCTTAAATATTAAATATCATATGGAACTTGAGTTGAGTGATAACGAAAACCAATTCTTGGAAATGCTAATGTAGCTGCATTTTGGTTTGTGGAGATGGTATTTCCTCACTGATTGAAAGATAGGGAAGAGGAAATGTTATACAACATGGATGTTGGCAGAAAATGCCTGACTGCTGTTTTTTGTCATGATATGAATGTCTGACTTGCTGCTAGAGGTGTTCATTTGTAAACTGCCTGTTTCTGAAAACTAGATGTCTGTAGGATAGTAAGCCAGCTAGATGTACAGTGAAATATGACATGCATCAAGCTCAGTGTGGGGACAATGAATTGTGATCCTTTGCCAAGTTCTGCAGCAGTCAGTAAATCGGGGTTGGGTCTAATGGTTTAGAGCAGAGATGTGAAAACCCAGATTTTTTTTTTTTTTTTAAAAGGGAAGGGCTGGGAAAAAGCATGAAAATGGTCACATGAATAGATGTGTGGAGAAAAGGGAGAGAAAATCTTGCCCTCCGCTCTAAATTTTTCCCTCTTCTCCCCCAGGCCTTAGTATCTCTTGGTTGGTGGTGAACCACAAAAGAAAGTGACCTAAGAATTCATCTTTGACATGAATGATTGGTCAGACTGAGACACAAGACCAAAGCCAATATAACTTACAGTATAAAACATATTTTATAGTATCAGGCATAATTTTAGTTACTTCTTGTGTCAATAGACTTTGCCTTAGCTGGAACCCCAGTAGCAGCACTGGAACATGGTATTAAGAAATCCAACAGGTTCTTTCTGTTTCCAGTTACCAGGTTACTGCACAGAATTTTCTGCCTGGAGTCTGCTGTTCAAGACTTTTACTGCCTTCTAATAAATTTGCTCTATGATTTTGAATCAAAAGTATTGCATTTAACTCTGTGGAAGCAAAAAACTTAATTTTAGTCTTTATAAGTTGTCATTCATATTTTCATTCTTTCCTTTGTGTCAGTGGGGTTGTCCTTCATTTTAAGTTATAATACAAAAGAACGAAAAAAGTATTGATTTGTAACTGGTTAATGATAACTAAAGAAACAACATTTTACATTGCTACAGTAAATATGCAAAATGTACATAGTGGAGCAAACTGCCCGCTAACTTTGGAGGTAGCCCAAACATTTGATCAGGCTTTGTTTTGCTAAAGTTATGATTCTTGTATATTTTCTTTTTCCTTTTTAAAAAGAGCATTAATGGAGAAGCAGATGTTGCCATCTTCCCTGCAAATGCTACACAGTGAATCATCTTAGCCTCTCCGTAAAATTTTAACTTAATGGAGTCCTGGCATTTGTGATGAGCTGAGTAACTTAATTTTATAGAACAACCTATTGAACAAGCTGTTCTTGGACATTCCCATCTCAACTAAATGTTAGAAGTATTAAAATTCACATTAGCGCAAGAGGAAATTTTGCATGGGCAATCCTTTAATACAGTGTTTTATGGCTCTATTAGCTGCACAGCAGCTGGTGACATGATGAATTTAATCCATTAAAAGATTCAGTAAGAGGTTTAAAAGTCAGCTTTTTAAAACATAATCTTGCTGCAAGGGAAGAGAACTTCTCCTCAGGACCAGCGGCATGGTGGGTTCACAGTGTGGCAGGTATTGCTATGAAAGGCACCGGCATGATTGGCTTCAATATGCTGATGGCTTCATACCTAGCAGAGAAAGGTTATGGTGATGAGAAAATTCAATGGAACAAGCGCATTCAAAAAGAGGCAAAGAAAAATCAGAATATATCTAGTTTTCTCTTTCTTTCTTGCAGCAAATATCATTTTACCAGAATTAAGAGTCTGTATTTCATGATCATACCTGCCTAATCCGTAATCCACCAAACTGAATAATCCATCACCTTGATCTGTTTGGTGTTTGACAGCTACTTTATTTTTGCCAGCCCAGCTTCTCATGGATCAGAAGTCAACTTGACTGTTAGGTTAAATAAATTAATGTTTCACAATTTATGCAGGACTTAGACAGCTTATTGGAAATACAGCCACAGAAACCCATATTCTATGGGTTTACAGCCATATTCTATGGGAATACAGTCATATTCTAATGGGTTTCCAAATCACAGTCTTAAAATGCATCAAATCAACAGAACAGAAATAACCTGAAAAAAGATAATAGTAATGGTTGGTTGAATGCAGGATTCAATCTGTGGTAAAGAGTTCAGGTGAACACTATGCCATGACATATCATAATATGTAGATAACAGGTATTGAAAAATAGGCAGCTAGGTATATACCAACCAGTTCAATGTCAGTTTAATAACAATTTTGCTATTAATCTCAATATCAAAGGCAAAGAAAAAATACAAAGACAATGAATTAAAGTCAAAATAGGTTGCACCAGCAAAGGCCCTAAAAAAAGGTATGAGCTATGAAACAGTGAAGTTCCGTACTTCATACCTTTATGCTACCTCATAGCTCATTTTCTCTGAATGTAGCTTGAATAAAATTCAGTATATAAGAAGGGAAATAGCTCAGAATGGTCATTTCTATGTTCAGGTTCTATATCCCAGTTGGGCTGGGAAGGGATTTTCTTCTTCATCTCAACAGTAGCAAGATGGAAGAGGAAACATCTTTCGTAATATTTGCAATTGAATTTACCAGGCCTTAGTCTTTAAGAAACAGCAACAGAGTATGTTCCAGGCAGAATTCAAAGGCTTCATATTGTGTTCTGTCTTAGAAGAAGAAAGGAGGCAGCCTTATTCTTCACCCTTCTTCCTGGAAGGATCAGTTAGCAGAAGAAGGTTCCTCTTCTCATTCTACAGACAAATCTTATTCTACTGTAAATGTTAATGGCAAGCTTATACTTTTCTACAGTATTTCACAAGCTTCTCCAATGTGTGACAGGGTTTGGAGCATTGGATGCATTTAGATGAATATAGTTGAGTGGAAATGACAGATGAATGGGATACAGATTTCTTAGAGGTGAGCAACATGTGGCCCTCAACCTAATTTTATGTAGCCTTCAGTTCAAACACTGGCAAGAATGAGTAGGAAGAGGAGGGATATAGAGGCTATGTTTGCACAATCTAAGCTGTTGTCTCCTCCGATCAACAGACTCCCTTTGTGTGAGAGCAACAAAGAAGGCCGGATGGCTGGGTCAATCACCTGGCAGCCACTAGTTCTCCTGGGCACCACAAAGCAGGCTGGAAGATTCTAACTTTCCAATTCAAAATGATTTTAACTTTTTTCTCTTGGCACAGAGTGGGGAAACCACTGGGTTGGTTCCTTGGTGGACATACTCTAATTCCCATGTACCTAAGGGGTAGCAGTAAAAACTACTGAGTAGACAGACAGGAATTCCTAGAGAGGTCCATGAGGATGTTTTCACAGAACTTCTCAGGAGTGAGCAGACTGAGTGAAATAATTTCCTGGTGAAGAACCTGCACCAGGAGTCGGGAGGAGTTAGTTTAGCTCAAAACAAAACTGGATCCTTCCTGGACTAAATCTGATCCCCTCTGGGTTAGTTTAACACACCATTTGTGGGACTCAGGGAGTTTGCACAACATGCTTATCCCCCACTTAACCAGTTTAGCATGTTGTACAAACAGGATCCAAAAGTGGCTAAGAGGAGTTACCAGAAACAGAAAAGGAGATATAGAAAAAGGAAGAAAGAGCAGCTCTATTGACTTTGAGCATTGGGCCAAGTTCTAAGGGCCAATGATGAAGTCAAGCTTTAATGCTACTTTTTCTACCAGGTATTTGTTCATAATTTCAGTTTTAAGCAGCATTTCCTTGACCTGCATTTATAATGAAAAGAAATTTTAAGTCATATCAAACAGTGTCATGTGATAGACTGCTGCTGCCATCACTTTTGTCCAGGGGAAACTCCTTCTGAATGGTTAATCAGTTTAAAATTAATTTGTAAATGTAATTTATGGGCAGTCTTTTTATATCTTCTTGTGCTTTGGAATTTGACTACAGGCTGTCTTAGGCATGATGAGATGACTAATGTTAGCGTTCATTTTTTTCCTTGCTGGAGTTTACTTCACAGATGACTGCTTTCCATGCATTTGTCATATTGATTTTACTTCAGAATTTTAACACAAATGGCTTGTGTGCTCTGGACCTATTTATACTTTCTCTGAGGTAAATCCCACAGAATGAGGCAGTTCCAAGTAAAGATGTGTAGGTTTGTAAATGAATATAAAATTTTGGGAAGAGGAGAAACTATTTACATGCACAAGATGGTGTCTTTGGTTCCTGGTAGCATAACACTGCAAAATATTTCCTCTCTCCTGGTTACAATCTTCCAGTAGAATGAAGGCTAATGAAATATATAGAAGCAAGAAGTTTGCATCCTTTACAACTTTAGTGAGCTAAACCAGATTCCACAATATCTGTTCTTGGGGCTGCCATCTAACACCTAGATTGCTAAAGCCCACTAAAATAATGGGATTTGTTTCTCAGCAAACATGCATAGAAGTCGTGCTCTAAGATCAGCATTGTTACTGGATTCATCATGCAGGAAAAAAGATCATAGTGATTAGAAAAGAGATAGAAAGGCGTGGAGAGCATTGATCCACAAAGTGACCAAGAGGTGGACGTGACTAAACGGATAGAGAAGACTCTCCTGTATGTTCTTAATTATTGATGCCATGACTTTAAATGTTTACTATACAGAATAAAATATAAGCCTATAAGAACTGTTTGAAAAGCATGCATTATTTTATTATTGCAGTAATAATAAAGAAATATTACTGCAATGCATTTTAAGGCTGGAAAAGCCAGTATAGATAAAAAAAATCTTTTAAAGACTTTTTCAAATGTAATTTAAAATAGTTTTAAAGGAACTTTGTGTTTTAGTTTGTGTTAAGACACTATTGGTGCATCCTCATGTCCTTCCTATCAGAGGAGAAACTTGGCCCAGTCACCATTTTTACATATTTGATTCTGTAATCTTTAGCTGTTCCAGTTTTAAAGTCTTGTTTTCCGTCATCTCCTGACATAAACTTTGCCAACGTTGTGGTTGATGACACAGTCAGGGACTGGAATCTGCCTGGTTCCTATTGGCCAGTTCTGGTTGCTGCAGACATGCCCCTCTCCTCCAATCACAGGGCGCTGCCCTCCATGGCCGTTTCTGCAGAGGCTCTGCCCATGTAATTCATGGCCCGTGCTTTCAGAAGTGCTTGTCAGGTCTTACAGGGACTCCTCCTACACACAGGGTGAGTGCTGTTTTTTAAAGAGTATTAGACCTGTTCTTGAAACACTGCTTTAAAAAATATCTCTAGTCCTATGCTACAGAGAGGACAAATTTAAATCCTGAAAGAGAAGGGTTCTGCTACTTGCTTCTTGCTGGTTCTATCATGAGTGTATAACAGGTTTCCCATTGCTTCTGCTGACCTTGGAACTTTTGGCAAATCCAGCATGCCTCATTAACATGTAAATTAAGTTGCCCAAAATGCAATTCTGAGGAAGCTGTTTGTTGCCACTCCCACTTCCTGTTTCTCCTCTTTCCTTCTTCTCCACCCAGGGAAAGGCAGCATGGATGCTGCTCTCTTCATCAGGGCTGTGTGCTTGGGCCTTGATGAGGGATTCTGCCCCTTTCTTTCACACACCTCTTGGCAGCTGTAGGGCTTAGAGTTTAGGGCAAACTATGTAATTAGAAAAGAAGAACAAAGGAACTTCATCTTTTCCCACCAAGATGGATGTAGCAGAAGCAACAAAGAATAAAGTCAGTAAGCTTCTTTTTACTTCTTAACCTAATGTGTCTAAGCGTGTGATTCTTTATGCTTGGGAGGGCTGAATGTGTAAGAGCAATAACCTGTGTTTCTCTGGCATGCTCACTGAAGCTATCTAAGATAATTTCCTTTTTCTGTGCTAGCTTCTAAGCTGTGTTATAAGCTCTGCTCCATTTCAGTGGTTCTAGCAGGCCAATGAATTTGGCTTCACTGACAAGAAGTTTTGCATGGCTGAACTTTTTACTGTTTTTATTACTTTGGGGTCTGTGCTAGTTCACCTACTCCAGAGGCTGCTTCTGGGTATGACCAGGCACAACCACTCATTGACAATATTACAATCGCCCTTGCAACCCTAGTTGAGGATGGAGCTTTCTTGTTATCAATCACTCCCTCTCATTTCATCCTGCAGTCATCCTTCACATCTATGACTTGTTGGCCAGGTTATTTTTAGACATGGTTTTAGTGCTCTTTTAGAAGGGCACTAGACCCTTATTCAGAAATAGCCCAACTGACAGGCATGGTGCACCTTGTTCCTGCAAGTTGTTAGTTTGGCAAATTGATAGGTGGCTAAATCAAACTAAACCTGCTTATATTCATCCCATCTCCATCCCGCAACATGTTAACGAGAACATTTTGTAGTTGTTTTTCCAGGCAGCAGGAGACACTGAGTGAGAGAGGAAATTAAGTTGGAGAATCCATCAACTGTTTTCCTTAACTTGTCCCACATTAAAATATTAAGGATAGCCCCACTCACCATTCTCATCGTTAAAGCAAAATAGGAATTGGCAATGAGGGCAGCACAATTTATGCCAGCAGACTCTTCTGTTGAGTCACTGAAGGAAAGTACTTTAATGCAGCCCTCTGGCTGTGCCCTTATTGCACAACTACTGAGCAGTTATGTAAGGCTGATGGCCTGTGCTTGGGTTGGTGTGTCACAAGTTATGCAGCTAGATGAGATGACCCTTGGACCTTCAGGATATTGATATCAGATCCACAGAAATTAATTAGATATTGAAAACCAAATAATGAAAGAATCTCACCTTTCTGTGTTGAACTTCTATTAGGCACTTCAATAATATAGCTGCCTTTGTGTAAAAATGAATAAAATGTATTCTTGGATTTTATAAATTAGATGGTAATGTATAGTATAACAGAACTTTAATACTCTGTTTTCCAAGTGCACCTTTGAAGCAGGAAGGAATAGTGCTACAATTATTTCAATGTAGTTTTCATGGAAGACGTGGTGGTATTTTCATAGCTTTGACCTTTTAAAGTGAGGATGGGATATTTATCTTCCCTAACCTAAACTGCCGTCAGCAAGGTGTCCCCAGCTCTGAAGCTTTTTGCAATCTGACAAAGGCTGTTTCTCGACATGTCACTTCTTGTTATCTACTTCATCTTCTTGACATGTGACACATTTGTCAGCTCACATTCTTTTCAGTTTTCCCTTTGCTGCCCTATTACAGGTGGGAGATTCTAGCAGTTTGCAGAGCATATAATAATTTATATTTTGTAGTAGTTTAACGCCTTTTCTTGAGACAAAGTCTCTTGCTGATGATACGCCTGCATTTCACTCTCAACTCTATTAGAATGAATGCAGGTTTCTACAATTGCCCTTTTCTCTGTTTTCAGGCTATTCCCAAAATTGACCTTATTTCCATTCTCACATGGAAGTTTTCTCAAATGAAGCCTTCCCCGAACTGGCAGCTTACAGATGTGTTGAGGCTCCTTTAGCCCCAGTTTGGAGGATCTCAGGTTGGAGAAGCCTGCACATAAGTAAGTTTGTAGGAGAAGCCAACTTTTATGTAAATATAGATGATAGATGATGGTTGGGGAGGCAGGAAAGGAAGGAGGATTCTTATCAGCATTATTCTGTAGTAACTGTGCCAAGGCCTGTCATGTTATAAAGGCTTTCCCTCACGTACAGTATACGTTTAAAATGCTGCAGTATTGGGCTATCAGGGATGAACTGGATGAGCTGAAGGGGAGGTGTGTTCTGATTGCATCATGGGCTTCACTGTAGTTCTAGGAACACCCTAGCGATGGATCATACAGCTCCTGGTCAGGTTTCAACAAACTGCCAATAGGTTAGTGCCGTTGTGCCTATGCTAACTAAAGTTTGAAATGCCAATCATGTTAGAAATGAATGAACCATTAAATGCAAGGCTCCATCTGCAAACAGACTCGATCCTAATAGAATGTTCCACCAAAAACACTGAGAGGTTTCCTCAATTTCTTTTCCAGTTTCCTTAATTTCATTCCTAAAATGTGTTATCCTAATCCAAATTTGTTTTTAAATGTGGGAGAGCCTTTGCATTTGCCTCTGTATTTGCCTCAGTTCACTTAGCCATGCAGTGTCATCTAATTCATGTTCAGTCAGCCATTTCTTTATGGAGATCCACTGATTCTCCCACAGTGGTTCTAAAGTGTCACAAATATACCTATGGCCAAAGCATGGAGTACCAAGAATTCCATTAATTGGTATGAGGAAGCTGCCAGGTAAAAAGGACAGTTAGGAGCTGAAGCAACACATTATTTCAATATTTTTATGTCAATAAATATTCATATCCTTGTATGTTATCATGGCTGGCTATTAATAACACTAATTGTAGGCCTCATTGAGCACACACAACTTGAGCTCTATTAAGTGGATTCCACTGGTCCAGTGGTATAAATGGTTGGGCATTAAGATAATGTTAATTGGATGGGAGTTCAATGTGAGCAATTGGTTGTACCTCAATAGTGTCCAAGACTTTCTCATGGTAGACCACTATCTTCCCATGCCATAGAAGCAATAGCTATCTACACTGTGTGAAGCTGGTTCAGACTAGGGTGTTCCATGTATACTGTTGCTCACTTTCCAGATACCCAAACCTTTCCTAGGCTAATCTCAGCAAACAGCGCCCCAGTGTTTCCAGTGTCCTTCTACTATCAGAAGGTCTAAATTTCTTCTGCCAAGAAGGCATCAACCTCATACCAACTCAGACATGGCTTTTACCATGTCATCCTAATAAAGGTCACTAGGACTGTGATCTTAATTATCTTTGAACCTGTAGGAAAGGGATCTAAGCTTGGTCACCAGATTAGTTTCTTCTGGGAGACAGGCACATGGTTTTACTCTCAGTTGCTGGAGAAGTGCTTGTACCAAAATTCTTTGTTGGCTACTGTCTAAGGACTACAGCCTTTAAATTATGTTGTTGGAACAAAAAAGGAAATGGAAGAGAGGTGGCTTCAGGCTCCAGAATTAAGTGGGCAGGGAATACCACATCCTTTTGGCTTGTCACACTGCAATTTAGTTGGACCTGAGTCTTAGTAGCAAAATTACTCAACCCTACTCTGTGTCTTAAGGGCCTCCGTATGTACTATGCTAGATTAGTGAGGGGGCAGTGAATTTAAGATTTCTGAAGTGATATAAATCAGCTTGCTTTGGGATTCCTGTATGTCTTAACTCCAGTGACATTTGGAGCTGTTCTATATATTTTGATTTTATTGTATACTTTTTGGATATATTGCACATGTCCAGTGGTATAAAAATATTGTCAAAAAAAATAATAAAATAATTTGTATTCTGAAAACTTGGAAGCATGGAAAAGGGTAAGTACTGAAGAACAATTCTATTTGTGTTTGAATATTTATTTGAGAAATGTGAATTAGATTAAGTTCACATTAAATCATTGCACCAAATAGATTTCTTATCCGTCCTTAAAAGCTGACTCCCATGATGCTCACAACCAAGATCCATGGATTAGAGGCATATTCATAGCAGTACGAATTCTATTTAAGGATCAAGAATTGCTGGGAAATCACGATGTAACAAATGTTTCTTCCTCTGTTCAAGGGCATTTCTTCAATTTCACAAGGAAGAAGGAGAGACATTGTTCACCTACAAGGTTGCTCTCAGTGTTTTCAGAGAGTCACAAATCACATTTCATTTATCAGGTCTACTGATGACAGGATATCATCTAATCTCCAGAGAGTCATATTCATTAAAAAGAAATCTTAAGTAATTACAACAATTAATTGACTTGAAACAGTTTCAGATGGTGGAGGTTTACATAATTCATTTTCCAGACAAAACAAGCCTGAAGAACTCAGAAGAACATGTTATTTAGAGCACTGTAGTGTACCACTGTACCTATAATTTTGAGAGTTGATAGATATGCAACTATTACTGTCAAGTAGGTGAGACTGTAAATAGGCTTCTTTATAAAAAAAATGCTATGCTATCATAATTATTATAAAACCAGTATCATGCTTTCCACCAAAACACATGTTTAAAAGCCACAGTCATAAATGCAATGGTACACATATAGATATATATTATTCAAGAGCATATCACATGGAGAACATTCATATTGAATAGTAATCAGGAGTTTTGCTTACCTGGGAACAAATAGTTTGTTGCTCAATCACTCCTCTTTGCATCTCCTACTAGCAGGTACAACTAGCAAATTTCAGTGATTCTGCCTGTGGCTTGTTGACCATTATACATAAAGAATTACAGCTTAATGTTGAAGATGAATGTGCCCAGTCTCTTACCACTTGATTCTGTACTATATAATGAGCAGGTTGCTTTTAATGAATTATACTGTATTTTAAATTTGTGAGGCAATACCAGTTGACCACAATTCATTACAGAATGTAGGTTTGCTTAAAGCTATTGACTTCTATCGGTTTCATTAGGCTTAATTTGGCAGGGCAAGCCAGTTTTGTGTAGTGGCTAAGGCATCAGGCTAGAAACCAGTAGACTGTGAGTTTTAGTCTTGGCTTAGATGTAAAGTCAGCTGGGTAATTTTGGGCCAGTCACTCTCCCTCAGCCTTAGGAAGCAAGGGCAAGGGCAAACCACTTCCAAACTGCTTGCCAAGAAAACTGCAGGGACTAATCCAAGCAATCATCAGGAGTCAAGGCTGACTCAAAGGCAAAAAGAAAAGAAAAGAACGAAAAAGAGAAAAAAATGGCATCACCACTAATTTAGCACAAGGCTATCTGAGGTGTATCCGAAGTATCCAAAACTGGTAACATTAAACTATGTTGGTGGTCAGATAAACAGAAATCTTAGTAGTGAAGAAATTAGTCAAGGTGATATGAAAGGATTGTCTATGGCATATAATTTCGATGTCTTTTTTTTCCCCATTTCTACTGATGACTACTTCTTGTGGATAGAAGCACATACTTTGTGTATATAAGATCTCACATTTCAAAGTGAGAATCTCTAGCTGAGAGCTGTTGAGTTACAGGAAAAATAAATGCCTCAGGCCCTGGAGAGCTACTGTTATTAAGGATAGACATTAGTCAGTCATATGATAATAACATGCCTTATAGTCCATCATATTGTTAATTTGCATAAATAGTGAGATAAGCAAATAAACATACCCCAAGCTTTATAGAACTCTTTGAATCAATTTTCCACCTGGATATTCTCCAGATGAGTTAGGACTGTTTCCAAAATTCCTAGCCAGTACGACCATGAAATGAAATGGGGTGTTTCTGTGTGAGTATTCTGTTCACACGGTCTACTATAAAACTAGGGAGGACAGAACCAAATTCACTTTTGAGCTTAGTCTCTGGTTCATCTGATGGATGGAAATGGAAAACAAGTATGGGTTGGGTGACTAATTAATGTATTATGTCCCAGCTACAGAAATCCCAATCTAAAAATGCTAACATCTGGACCATGCTTTTGGAGAATGGATCCCTGTCTATGAGCCTAAGGGATATAAATATTTTCTCTGCCATTGTTCATTGAAAAATGGCTTCTAATAACTAGGGCGAGGCTTTCTATGACCTAAAAATGTTAGAAATACACAAGCATTTATGACCTTAAAGCCATTTAAATATGACCAATTAAACCAAAAATATGGGTTTTAAAGCAAAAATATGACTTTACAATTTTTCTGAAATTAGCACCCAATTTTAAAAAATCTGTGCTTACACACACACACAGACACACACACACAGATTAAAAGGTTTATTCTTCTTCACTTCCAGTGCAGAAGTGCTAGTATTGAAGGAATCAAATGAACATTTTGAGAGTAAAATGGTCATCCCTGGATTAGTTTTCATTAACAGCAGAATTGCATTGGAATACCACGTGCATCTTGAGGTTATCAAACTCAAAACTCCTTCTGTTGTCCACCAGTATGTTCTTGTATCCGAAGAGACTCCATTTGACATCACAAGAGGTTATAGGAACAAATTTGAAAAAAGCAAAGTCATCTGGAGAAAATTCTGGCTCGAAGTCTTCAAATTTTGCTTCGAGTCCATTTAGAATGTTACTTATTTTGCAAAGTGTTGAATAACCCAGATTAGATTGCAGCACTCTTTGCAGTTTATCACTAATTTTTTCAGCCATTTTCCCCTTTACTTGCTTTAAATCACTCTCAGTTTGTTTTACAATGTTCAGTGCATCACAAAGTTCCATTCCTACAGTTTTAAGGTGGGTGATTGCTTTTGATAATCCACTGAAGTTAGATCCTATATATGCTAAGTTTCCAGCCAAGGTTTCAGAAAGGAATCTTGTACAATCTTGATGGAGGAAAATTCACAACAGTCAAATTCTTTAACTATCCGCTGCAAGGAAGCATAATTTGTGAAATAATACATAGCCTCATCCAGCCAAGTTCCCCAATGAGTCATGACAGGTTGGGGAGGGAGAGCCAAAGTAGGAGCAATTCCTTTGAACTTTTGTACTTGAAGTGGAGCTTTAATAAACATTTTTTTCCCATTCGAAATCATCTTATCTACATCAGGATAGTTGCTTCAAATCTCTTCGGCCACTCTGTGTAAACCATGTGCAAGGCATGTGATGTGGATCATTTTTGGGCAAAGAAGTTTAAGTCCCTTGGCTGCTTTAGTCATGTATGGAGCGTTCTGTTACATCTGTTACAAAGAGAAGGATATTTCCCCTTTTTACACCATCCGGCCAGAGTAGTTTCATAGAATTGTCAAAGAGCATAGCAACAGTGGAATTGTTTACTTTTTGTAGAGTTTCACGTGTTAGAAGAAATACTTCACCAGGCTTGTCACATTTCAGAGTGCCAATAATAACATTGGCTACATATCTTCTGTTTACCTCATTTGTTTCATCTATTGAAACCCATATCTTATTGTTGTCACAGCAGATCTTATCTTTTCTAACACATCTTCATAGCAGGCAGAGATGTAATTTTTTCCTTACAGTTGATTCATTTGGAATTGGGTGACTGGTATACTCCTCCAAAAAATGCCCGAGGCTACCACTACCTAATTTCCTTAAGGGAATATTTGAAGTAACCATCATTGTACAGAGATCCTTACAAAATTCTGACTGAGTATTTGATGAACCTGCTGTTGAAGAAGAAGATGTCATGAGTACTGATGAAGAGCAGGAGGGGGCCCCTATCCAGGGGGAAAAATGCATGCATAGTTTAGAGGCTTTGAACTTTCCTTCGAAGAAACCCAGAACAGACTGCCTTGATTCTTGGATTTATCTGTGAAGGTTTCCCATGGCCTTTCAGTTTGGCAGGATTTTCTGTCTAGTAAAGTAGGACAATAAATCACTAGAGACTCAAGCTACTGTCTCAGCATGGTTCTTCACTCTAAGGTAGGACAGAAGCTCTCTCGAAAAGGAGACGTTGCCTGTTCTCAGTGAAGGTAAAACTTGCTAAACAACTCTTGCGTTTCACGGTATCACAATGTTGTTGAGTATTAAAACGTTTTTGGGCCGATACCTTAACTTCACACAATTTACAAAATAAAATATCACCATTGCTACTGAAAATCTGCTCCCCAAATTCTTGAACAAGACGCCGTCATTTCACAATTGCTGAACATCTACTTTTAGGCATTTTGAAATCAGATTGCAGCTCTCACATGACTCCACCACCTTGAACGCACATGCACCTGAGTTGGGGAGCAAAGGAGAAAGAAAAAAAAGCCAAATTCTCACATTTTTCAGGCCTGGTCAGGGGAGAAGCCTTTGCCTGCTGAAGTCATTTTAAAAAAGGTTGCTCTCCCTCTCTTACACACACACACACACACACATACACACAGAGCCCTGAGTTGGGGAGCACATAAGAAGAAGAAAAAACAGGCAAATTCTCACCTTTTTTCCAGGCCTGGTCAGGGGAGAAGCCTTTTCCCTTTCCCTCCCTCCCTCACACACACCCCTGAGTTGGGGAGCAAATAAGAAAAAGAAAAAAAAAACACAGGCAAATCCTTACTTTCTTTGCTGGCTTGAACTTGCTGGCTTATCAGTTGCCAGTGATCAAAATATGACCAAAATATGACATTTGTTACAAAATTAAGCAGAAATTAAGGGGTTACATCATAACACTTTAAAAAAGTCAAAATATGACTTTTCAGGCAAAATAAAAAGCATCTAATTCTCACCAGATTACTCTAAAACATGTTTTAACTTACTTATAAATTCAAATAAAGGTTCCAGAAAAAATATGACATGTCATAGGAATCCTCGCCCTACTAATAACATTCAAGGGGCTTCTTTGAGAGATTCTTAACCCAAGCTGGTTAACTGTCACCACTGGACCATGGTAAAGAAGGTGAATCGGTTCCTCTTATCTCATTTCACAGTTGAGCTGTGTATTGCAGCATAAATCAAATCAGGCTAAATGGCTTCATCTAATAAACTAGGTCAACTTATGATGTATATGTTCAGGTTTACACTTTCATTGATTCACATTTGATTTAAGAAATAATTTTTCAGTTTATGTTTGCAATGTTTTAATACCCGCCTGCACACAGGCAGGTGCTGCTAGGAGAAAGAAAGAAGACAAGTTCTCCTGCTGTAACTTTTCTTTTTTCCCCACTGAGGAAAGAATGGCAGGCTGGACGTGGGAGAAGCCAGGAAGGGAACACAGGGTTACTGCTCTCTCTTCATCTGCATTTTCCCAATAATGTTTCAGTGATGTTTGCTAATGTATCATTCATTAACCATCAGCCACTATAAAAAACATAATCTATCTCACAAAGTGGACATTATTATCGCATTAAATCATTTTACAATATACCTGAACGGTTCCACATGATGGGCCTGGCCTGACTGCACTCCATTGCCTTGAGGGCAAACTCGTCATCAGTAATGAGATACGAGGTCTGTCTGTGATGAATATGATATTACTTGTGTCAGTGGCTGTGGACTGCACCCAGAATATTCCTTCTTACATGTTCTACCCCCTCTTTTCCCCACCACTCCCCCACCCCCTGCAAAGGAACTCAGGCAAAGCACTATTAACTGAGTAAATGAAGCTCTGAGGATCACAGAGTGTGTTCATTAGTTGACAGGATTGTGACTAATCCCATTTTTTTTTTCTTGCAGGACGAAACAGTGCATCCTTCTGCAGCATCTGGCTATGGCAGGCACTGTAGTATGGCCAGATGCACATAGGATGTTTTGTCCTTTAATTTTTAAATTCCATTCCTCCTCCTCTCTATTCCCTCTACCCCCATATAGATTATTATTCTTTCAATTCTCTGAAAGTGATTAAAATCAGCTCCCCAACTGCAACAGAGAAGCAAAAGCAAAGGACACAAGAAGGAATTGGGGTGGTGGAAAATGAACCTTAAGAACTAAAATCTGGAAAGCAGATTTAAAAAAAGATTTATAAAACTCTGTAAAGTCAGACACTTAGCTTCTTTTATTAATCCTTAGCTACAGTGGTAATATGTAAAGAAGATGCATGGAACATGCAAGTCTTTTTTTTTCCTGAGAACTGTGAATCAGGGTAGGGCTGCAGATGTGCTCATTTCTAGGAATATGACAATAATGGTGATCACAATAATGATGTCCATGATATTAAAATTAAGGATTTATGAATCAATATAAGGATGTGCCAGTGCCATTGTATATCCAGATGCATATTAATCATTCCTATCATTTTTTTCAACGAATCTTTAAAAAAAAATCCCCAAAATCAGGTTATACGGATATGTGAATATGCAACTATGTACTGTACACCTTTTGTATACGTGGCTATCATTTATGCTTTCTGATGCAGCTACACTTAATGTATACTTGTTCTCTAGGCAAAACTATAATATGCATCTTATTTCAGTATAACTATTTCTAATGTGTATTGTTTTTATTCAATTTTCTAAGACAAAAGTGGATTTTGAATGTTACTTCTGCAAATTCATGCTGTTTTATATGCAGGTTTCCCAAATAAATACTGTTTGCAATGAAATTTTCCAGCAAAGAGTGATACTAGGCTCCATTTGCTGCTACCATCTGTATTAGAGTAGAATCCAGTTAGGTGGAATCAGAATATTTTTTTTGTAGGAAGAAAACTAAAGCATTTAAAAAAATATCTATCTTCCTAATTAGGATTCTGGTTTAAATGTAAGTGTTAAATATATATGTAAATGTAAATAGCTCACTAGTTTGAGGAGACCTGCATTGTATTCAAGAGTCACTTTTTCTCCTGCTAATGCTTATCTCAGTTTTTATATCGAGTTGACTGGCAGAATATTTTGTTGAAGTAGAATTAGCCATCCAAAAGCCAACCAGTGTTTGAATTTCCATTTGAAGGGTAGTCAGAACATTCTTGAAAAAAAGATGATGTTGGAATCTGGAGTTTTACTTTGCAGCATGTATTGGTGGCCTCCCATAAAAGGATCTAAATAAAATTTTTAAAATCCAGGCAAGGAGCTTTGTGTTTCACAGAAGTTGTCTGTAGATAGAGTGAAACACACAATATCATACCAATGGGTTTCACATTTGTCTTGGCTGGACTAAATAAAAACGAGTAAGCTTTTAGATATAGGCTTTGTAACTCAAATGTTAGACCTAATTTATTTGTTGAACATGGTAAGATTATCCTGTATAAAGAACTACTTAGATTCTAATCTGACAAGTTTAATAAATTATTATTTCATTTGCAAAACATCTTACCCTCTTTCAAAATGTAGCTACTTCTAATTCACAGGCTTCTCAAAGCTCTGTCACATTTGGAGTCTTTTCCCCCCAGCCTTTCAGCTCCTCATTAACACTGATCATTTAAAAAAAAAAGATACAGTGTATTAGGAAACACTCAGAAGGTGTTAGCCCTACGGAGTAGACCAGATCAGCAAACTTTGCTGGAAGACCAGAACTATATACTTACTAAGATAGGCAATAATAACAGAATCTTGCAAGCCTGATTGTGCTTTACCTCCCCTCCCTCTTGCATCCCAGTGAATCAGGGAGAAGCCTGCCTGGGTCTCTATCTTCTTTCCCAGCTTGCTTTTTAATTCTACTGGGGGGAGATGGGCAGTGGCAAAATCTGAAGAATAAATAAATAAATAAAATTAAAATTATTAAAATATTAAATTAATTAAATTAATTATTATATTATATGTCTGTAGGTTGAGTCATGGCAACTGGATTTCTTTCTTTTTGGTTGAAACGTTTCGCTGCTTGTCCAAGCGGCTTCTTCAGTCTGGGCAAAGGTTGGTAAGGGGACCCCATATATATACGGGGTCCCCTTACCAACCTTTGCCCAGACTGAAGAAGCCGCTTGGACAAGCAGCGAAACGTTTCAACCAAAAAGAAAGAAATCCAGTTGCCATGACTCAACCTACAGACAATTCCACCTGGATGACTGAGAATCTTCATCAACACTGTATTATATATATAATTATATTATGTATATTAAATAATATTGCATTAAATTTATCAAGATTAATATTTTAATAATTATTTATAATTATTATAATAAATAATAATAATGATAATAAGTGCTTATCGGCACACTGGGTGCCATCAAAAAGCCTTGGACGACGCTTAGAAAATCTGCTGATTGACAAAATTTCCATCTTTCAATTACAAAAGGCCAAACTGCTAAGATCTGCACGTATACTACCCCAATACATTATGACATCTAAGTGCCTTGGGAAGAACTTGATGCGAATGAAGGCCAACACCAGCTAAAGAACTGGCAGCTGTGATTTCATGTTGTTGTGTATAATAATAATAACATATTAAATTTATATGCTGTGTGACTCCCTGAGACTCTGGGTGCTTGATCCAAAAGAATGGCTTGATCCAAAAGAATAATGTTGTGAGAGGCCTGGTTTACCAAACAAAACAACCCCCCACCCCAGGATTTTAAAATTTTAAAATCCTATTTTAAAATAGATTATCCCATAATGTAAACTTTTTATGGCTCAATACTGCGCTTTCATTTTAATATTTGGTTTGAGAATGACCTTAACTTTTTGAAAAGAAGTTCTAGCTGCTCTGAACAACTACAAATGTAGCACCTGTAGATCCATATTTTTTCTTGGGTCTTTGACCAGCATAAAATAAGATACAGAGACAATAAAATTAACAGTTGTAACATCAAGAACAAGCTATGCCTAAAAACTAGAAAAACAGTAACTGTAAAATGAGACGGTAATAACATGGGAATTAAAGCTATAAAACTAGAATCTGCTAATTGCAACAGAGTTAATTATAATCAGAACTAAAATTTAATTAGAAATAAAAAATGGCAAATCTTTACTATGTACTATAAAAAAGGAGTGAAATACAATATATAAGATAATATATGGTGCTATCTCAAAAAAATCCTAGTACAAGTTGAAATTGCTTCTAAGACTCTCAAAAAGATTAATGTAATAGCGGATGCCATTGCTTCTTGAAAAAAATGCTGTCCCTGTAGTAAAATTTGTGTGTGTGTGTGTGTGTACACATATACACAATCACACATATTCTGTACAATATACAAAGTAATTTACAGCCCCATTTCTTGTTGCAATGAAGTGGTAGCAAAACCAGTCATTGTTTTTGCACTCCAAATCCTTTGAATCATTTTGAAAGCAGCTCATAAGTGTCCCCACCACTGTCATCTTTGCAATATTAAGCATGTAATATTCAATATTCCCCATGCATTGAGCAGTTTTCCTTCCAGCCAACCAGTGAAGGAAGGCAAACTGGAAAATCAAATGCCTCACAGCTCCAGCGTCAGTGATGCAGAACTTGATCTGCAGTATCAGCTGAGCCAACTGTTAATTGGGTTATCTGGAGATGAGCTACCAAAGACCTCTTTTCTTAGGAGGCATACATGTAGAAAAGTCTGGATGTATACTCCAAGCACTAGCAAATTTTCAAGCATGATTATTTACTGCCCTGCATGCATTGCACATAACTCATACCAGTGAAACAGTCCTAATAAAACTACTTAGAAATAGATTGTCCTCAACTTTATTTTAAAAAATGTCAAAGAATTGCAGCCCTAGTCTTGAGTCCTCAATGCAATTCACATTTCTGAGTAATTATGAATTATGGGTAGTCCTTGCATACCAATCACTTGTTCAGTGACCATCTAAAGTTATGATGGTACTGAAAAATGAGACGACCAGTCCTTGAAGTTGCGGCCATCACAGCATCCCCACAGTCATGGGGATTTGATTGCTTGGCAACTGGTTCACATTTACGACGGTCACAGTGTCCTACAGTCACATGATTGCCCTTTGCGACCTTCATAGCTAGCTTCTGACAAACAAGTCAATGGGGAAGCTGGCAGGAGGTTGCAAATTGTGGTCATGTGACGTCATGCTTAACAGCCAGCGGTGATTTGCTTAATGACCACAGCCAGAACTGACATTGTAAGTTGGCACGGTCACTTGATGTTTCACTTAATGACCATGCCACTTAGCAATGGAGTTGCTGGCCCCAATTATGGTTGGTAAGTTTAGACTACCTGTTTTGTTTATTCGTTTAGTCGCTTCCGACTCTTCGTGACTTCATGGACCAGCCCACGCCAGAGCTTCCTGTCGGTCGTCAACACCCCCAGCTCCCCCAGGGACGAGTCCGTCACCTCTAGAATATCATCCATCCATCTTGCCCTTGGTCGGCCCTTCTTCCTTTTGCCTTCCACTCTCCCTAGCATCAGCACCTTCTCCAGGGTGTCCTGTCTTCTCATTATGTGGCCAAAGTATTTCAGTTTTGCCTTTAATATCATTCCCTCAAGTGAGCAGTCTGGCTTTATTTCCTGGAGGATGGACTGGTTGGATCTTCTTGCAGTCCAAGGCACTCTCAGAATTTTCCTCCAACACCACAGTTCAAAAGCATCGATCTTCCTTCGCTCAGCCTTCCTTATGGTCCAGCTCTCGCAGCCATATGTTACTACAGGGAACACCATTGCTTTAACTATGCGGGCCTTTGTTGTCAGTGTGATGTCTCTGCTCTTAACTATTTTATCGAGATTTGTCATTGCTCTTCTTCCAAGGATTAAGCGTCTTCTGATTTCCTGACTGCAGTCAGCATCTGCAGTAATCTTTGCACCTAGGAATACAAAGTCTTTCACTGCTTCTACATTTTCTCCCTCTATTTGCCAGTTATCAATCAAGCTGGTTGCCATAATCTTGGTTTTTTTGAGGTTTAGCTGCAAACCAGCTTTTGCACTTTCTTCTTTCACCTTCATCATAAGGCTCCTCAGTTCCTCTTCGCTTTCAGCCATCAAAGTGGTATCATCTGCATATCTGAGATTGTTAATGTTTCTTCCAGAGATTTTAACTCCAGCCTTGGATTCCTCAAGGCCAGCTTGTCGCATGATGTGTTCTGCATACAAGTTGAATAGGTAGGGTGAGAGTATACAGCCCTGCCGTACTCCTTTCCCAATCTTAAACCAGTCTGTTGTTCCGTGGTCTGTTCTTACTGTTGCTACTTGGTCGTTATACAGATTCTTCAGGAGGCAGACAAGATGACTTGGTATCCCCATACCACTAAGAACATGCCACAATTTGTTATGGTCCACACAGTCAAAGGCTTTAGAATAGTCAATAAAACAGAAATAGATGTTTTTCTGAAACTCCCTGGCTTTTTCCATTATCCAGCGGATATTGGCAATTTGGTCTCTAGTTCCTCTGCCTTTTCTAAACCCAGCTTGTACATCTGGCAATTCTCGCTCCATGAACTGCTGAAGTCTACCTTGCAGGATCTTGAGCATTATCTTACTGGCATGTGAAATGAGTGCCACTGTTCGATAGTTTGAACATTCTTTAGTGTTTCCCTTTTTTGGTATGGGGATATAAGTTGATTTTTTCCAGTCTGATGGCCATTCTTGTGTTTTCCAAATTTGCTGGCATATAGCATGCATTACCTTGACAGCATCATCTTGCAAGATTTTGAACAGTTCAGCTGGGATGCCGTCGTCTCCTGTTGCCTTGTTATTAGCAATGCTTCTTAAGGCCCACTCAACCTCACTCTTCAGGATGTCTGGCTCTAGCTCACCGACCACACTGTCAAAGCTATCCCCGATATTGTTATCCTTCCTATACAGGTCTTCTGTATATTCTTGCCACCTTTTCTTGATCTCTTCTTCTTCTGTTAGGTCCTTGCCATCTTTGTTTTTGATCATACCCATTTTTGCCTGGAATTTACCTCCAATGTTTCTAATTTTCTGGAAGAGGTCTCTTGTCCTTCCTATTCTATTGTCTTCTTCCACTTCCACGCATTGCTTGTTTAAAAATAATTCCTTATCTCTTCTGGCTAACCTCTGGAATTTTGCATTTAATTGGGCATATCTCCCCCTATCACTGTTGCCTTTTGCTTTCCTTCTTTCTTGGGCTACTTCTAGTGTCTCAGCAGACAGCCATTTTGCCTTCTTGGTTTTCTCTTTCTTTGGGATGTATTTTGTTGCCGCCTCCTGAACAATGCTGCCAACTTCTGTCCAGAGTTCTTCCGGGACCCTATCTACTAAGTCCAGTCCCTTAAATCTATTCTTCACCTCCACTGCATATTCCTTAGGAATATTAGTGAGCTCATATCTAGCTGATCTGTGGGTCTTCCCTAATCTCTTTAGTCTGATCCTAAATTGTGCAAGAAGAAGTTCGTGATCTGAACTACAGTCAGCTCCAGGCCTTGTTCTTACCGACTGTACAGATGTCCGCCACCTTTGGCTGCAAAGGATGTAATCAATCTGATTTCGGTGTTGTCCATCTGGTGAAGTCCATGTATAAAGCCGTCTCTTAGGTTGTTGGAAGAGAGTGTTTGTTATGCAGAGTGAGTTGTCTTGGCAAAATTCTATCAGCCTGTGTCCTGCTTCGTTTTGTTCTCCCAGGCCATACTTACCTGTAATTCGAGGTGTCATTTGACTGCCCACCTTAGCATTCCAGTCTCCTGTGATGAAAATAACATCTCTTTTAGGCGTGTTGTCCAGTAGGTGCTGCAGATCCTCATAGAACTGCTCTACTTCAGCTTCTTCAGCATTTGTGGTTGGGGCGTATATTTGGATCACTGTGATGTTAGATGGCTTGCCCTGAATTCGAATTGAGATCATTCTGTCGTTTTTTGGGTTGTATCCAAGCACTGCTTTAGCCACTTTACTATTAATTATGAAGGCTACTCCATTTCTTCTGTGGTCCTCTTGTCCACAGTAGTAGATCTGGTGGTCATTTGATGTGAAGTGGCCCATTCCAGTCCATTTCAGTTCACTGACGCCCAGAATGTCTATCTTTAATCTTGACATCTCACCAATAACCACATCCAATTTGCCCTGGCTCATAGATCTTACATTCCAGGTTCCAATGGTGTGTTGATCCTTAGAACATCGGATTCGCCGTTCACCACCAGCACCGTCGGCCGCTAGCCGTCCTTTCGGCTTTGAGCTAGCTGCGTCATCACGTCTGGGGCTAGTTGAGCTCATCCTCTGTTCCTCCCCAGTAGCATTTTGACCATCTTCCGACCTGGGGGTCTCATCTTCCGATGGTATACCGACATATCTCTGGTTGTACTGATCCATTTAGTTTTCACGGCAAGAATACTGAGGTGGGTTGCCATTACCTTCCCCAGGGATCGCATTTAGTCTGACCTCTCTGTCATGACCTTCCCGTCTTGGGTGGCCCTTCACGGTTTAGCTCATGGCATCATTGAGGTGCTCAAGCTCCAGCACCACGACAAGGTAACGATCCTTTGCTGAAGTAGACTACCTGTAGTACTTCATAAAATAGGGACCATTGTACCTACTGCAATAAGTATCTACTATAGGTTCATAAAGTACTCTAGGAGATGAATTTGTGGATACTTGAAATGTTGGAGTAAATTTAGTACCTTGTTTCATAACTCTTATAGCCCTGGTATGCTTTAACTTTCTGAATTCTAAAAATTTTGCGGCCTAGCACTTGGCTCAAAAAAAAAAAGGGGGGGGGGAGGATTTAAAGGATGAAATGTTTAGAAATCCAGAGTTTGAGAAAACATGTATTTAACATGTATATTTGAATGAAACTAAATCCAAACATTTAAATTCAAGTTTCTGAATGGGCTTATTTAAAATAGCAGATTTTGAAAATAAAAGGTCAGAAATGAGACAGAATAGACTAATAAATGAACACTGAAAATAGCTTGAACCACTTATCTCTAAGTGAACTGAGTCTTCAAGAATTTTTTTTAAAAGGGGGAATATTTTGGATAGGATATTTATTAATTGCGATAGCCTTTTATGGGACTCGTATTAGTTATAATTATTGATACCGTTATCAATTGACAATCAGAAATGGGGGAAAAATTTAGCCTTAGTGATTCTGATAAGAGGAGAACTTTACTGATATAAAATTGCCTGATAGCTTATGATTTTAAATAAAAAAAGTTATCCATAATATATAGTGCAAAGATCATGTGTATTGAATGGGCATTTATTCAATATTAATATAAAGAATAAAGGATTTTTTATGAGACTGCAGATGAGATTTTTATCATCTGAATCTTTAAAAGATGATAAAAAGGCTTTTTCACTTCAGAACACAGATGAAAAAAAATGATCTTTGGAATATAAGCATTAACACAACACTGTTGAGCTCATTCTGTTCACATAAATACTCACACTTTACCGCTATATACAGTATTAAACCTGAAATTTTAAAAAAATGCACTATAAAAACCAATTTAAAATCTTAAGTGGTGGAGTGTTCTGGCTTTGTCTCTTTGTGAGGTTCTTTTTCTTGGAGTCCTTGGTGCTCTCTGAGCCTTGTTTTCTTGCAGACATTTCATTGCCAGACTAGGCAACATCTTCAGTGCAAAGAGGTAGTGGGCCTTGCTCTCAGTTTATATACCGTGGCTTGCCCTGCTTATGTTGCTGGGGGTGTTGTTCTCTGCTTGGGAGTTCTTTGATTGGGCTGTTGTTTGCTGCTTGGTTGATTGGCTGAGTTAATAGTTCCTTGATTAGGATGTATTGTGCTGTTTGATGGTTCATCTGGTGTTAATCCTAGTGTTGATTTTTGCATATCTGGGTGTTGATTGCTGGCAAGGGAATGTACTGGTCTTTTGGCTTTTCTATTGTCTCTTTTGAATGGTATGTAAATGTTGTTTACCTCTATGTGTCTGTTGATGGCTGCTTTGTCTGAGTGCCAGGCTTCCAGGAATTCTCTGGCATTTTTGGATTTGGCTTGGTTTAGGATGCTCACAGTTGAAACTATGGTTGAGTCTGTCCATGTGCTGTGTGATTAAGGAGTTCTCATTGTGTCTTCTGACTGCTAGTTGGTGTTCGTGGATGCGCTCTGCTAGTCTTCTGCCTGTCTGTCCTACATAGTGGCTGTTACAGTCTTTGCACTGTATGTTGTAAATAACTCCTGTTTTTTCTTCCTGGGCTATTGGGTCTTTTGGGTTACTTAATATGTTTTGAAGAGTTTTAGTTGGTTTATGTGCTACGGTGCTATGCCATGTGGTTGTAACAGTCAGTTGGTGGTTTCTGAGATGTTTCTGCTGTATGGTAGTGTTATCCTTCGATTGGTTCTTTTTCTTTCCTGCAGTGTGATCTTCATACTTTGTGGGGAAAAAAAATTCTAAGCCATCAATCAATCAATCAATCAATCAATCAATAAAGTGAAGATCTTTTGAACTGTTCACAGAAAAAAAAGTAAGCCCTTTAAAAATCCTGGCATAGAAATAGAAGATTCTGTCCTATGCTGAGACAAATCTAGCCCACCTATTTGGGTAAGAAGATTGACAGCAACATGCTGAGCTTTCAGGATGAACTTTTCCTAGCCCTCCTACTTCTTCGTAGGATGGAACCTGAGACCTCTTACATAATAATCCCAGGCTCCATCACAGACCATGCCGATATTATGATGCTTAGATCTCACTGACACCTCTGAAATGGCTAAGTATAAGCCTGTGTTCCTTTTCCGTTTGGGCTGGCTCTTAATGGATGAAAGCTCTTTGTTTACAGTGATTCTTTAGGCTATTTCCCCACTAATGAATTATACTGTGTTCATAGCATCACCCAACCATTGTTAAGTGACAAAAAGCCTGTCCTTATTGCTGTTATTTTGGCACAATATTGTAAGACACCATTATGTGCTATGGGGAAATGATCTCAGTTTAACCAATCTAATTCAGTGCTACATCACATGTGATTACTGTTGACTCTTAGTGACCGCATAGATAGATTTTCTCTATGACGATCTGTCCCTAACTTGGTTCTTCTAATGGTGCACCCATTGCCACTGTAATTGAGTCCATCCACCTTGTGACTGGTCATCTTCTTATCACAAGTGATGCTGGGGTAATATTAGCAGAGGGCATACCTAATTCTAGGCCATGCCATATGTATGATTTCATTCATAATTCTATTCTACTGTTGCAAGAATCTGTTGTTTTAAAAATATGCATATGCATTTCAGTATTTTTTCTTAAAATATACACGTAAATGCATGCTCTCTCTTTCTCTTTCATTCTTATTATGCATCCCCATACATAGGACTAAGCACCAGTTTTGGAACTGTAGCGTTCACTTCCTGCCATCTTCCTCAGGCAGCCCAGCCAATTAAATTCTGGCTTTGCTATGGCTCAGGAAGAACTCCAGAACAAATTATTTTTTTTAGCAGTAGTGGGTCAACAGTTCCCCGTAGTGGGAAATTTCCACCTTGTCCTGGCAACCTTGCTCTGCCCTTTCCCTCTGCTCCTTGAGATAAAGATGGCATGGCATCATGTTACTGCTTCCTGAGCCAGTGAGCAGAATCAAGGGGCAACGTTTGAAGGTCCCCCCCTGCTTCCTCTCACAGTGAATGGGCAGACTTTTAAGCGAACCCAGTTTGCAGATGGGGCAAGGACAGGTGCAGGCGCTTGGAGAATGCTGACTTTTGCATTCACCCACTGGACAGCTGAAAGAAGTACTGTTGGGCTCATTGAGTGTGCTCAGGATATGAGAATCTGCTGTACCAATGATTCTCAACCTCACCAACTTTAAGATGTGTGGACTTCAACTCAGAATGCTGGCTGTGCTAACTGAGAACACTTGTGGATCAGTTTGAGAATGTTTCTAGTTACTGCTGACCTAAGGCATTTTATGCTTGAAGTAGAGCATCAGCCACTGCTTTCTGGAGGAAATGACACTTGAAAAAATTCTTGCCGTACTATTCAGACATTGCTTCTGCTTTGCCTGTCCTCCCTGCTGTATATCATGGCAAGCATTGGCTGCACTTGTCATTAAAACACCCTCTAGTTCCTTCTGCAATATGAGAACAGAAGGAGATCTTATGTTGAATCTTGGAGTTATGTGGGTGGGAAACCCCTTATTGGAATCAGACTTGAAATTTTCCCATAGTTGGGAAGTTGAGAAGTGAAACAGCAGATAGATGATTTTTGCATGCAAGAGACCTTTAGCTCTAACGTGTCTGTGACTCTAGGTTTCTTAAATCACAGGGAAAATAGCTCTTATGCCACATGTTCCCTGAAGCAAGGACAAATCATAGTGTAAATTAGCCATTTCTATATAAATATTTTGTATATATTTGACAAGATGCAATTCATGCTATCTCTCCACACTAGTCCTTGTGCACTGAGAGAATGAATTTAACATTTGATTAACCAGAGCAGTTTATAATAAGAAAAGAGGACTTTAAATTAGAAATTAATTTAGATAATTTGTCATCTCCTACCACTGTCTTCCCCTGCCTTTCCCTACCAGCAATATGCTAATGCATCCTGTAAAGTAATTGTCAGCCCACAATTGCATATCATTCTGCCAATGGAAGCCCAAGATCTAATTAATGCTACGGCAGCAGGAACATCTGGTCTTTTTTCTGGATACTGATGAGGAACACCTAGGAAAAGGTGATGACAACCTTGAAATAGCCATGTTCCTTGAGAGTGCAAGGAAAAAAAAAGATAGAAAGCAGATACATCAACAAGTATGGGAACATATGTGCGAATGTCATTTATCTGTGAAGTGAAGGTTTATTATGTTGCACTTGCACATAAGTAAATTGTCTCATTTTTGACATCCAAAAAGCAGTGGAATGCCAATTAAATCAATTAATTGGCAGTGGATTACCAATTAAAATATTAGATAGAGATAGAGATAGAGATAATGTTCCATTAATAACAGCAAATATTATAATGACTTTAAAAAGAAATTTTGGCCTGTTGAATTCTCTTGCAGTCTTAGCAGACACAGCCCTTACATACAGCCCTGGTCAACCATCATTATTGAATAGTTTTGAGCAAGTCACTTTTTGGACTTGATTGTTCATGTGTTCCTCATGTTTCATTGTGATTGTTCATCATGGCATACATTAGGAACTAGAAATCATTTTTTTCCTAGACAGTGGTTCCAGTCAACAGAACATAGGCACATGCATGGAGAGACTGGATTTATGTATTACATTAAACCAGAATTGGTTAGTTCATTTGTGGCTTAGCATGTTACAGTATGTGAAAAATTGTGGTTTGCAAATCATAGTTTAGCCAAGAAAACAACAAATCAACCCAAAGTTCTCACTTGAGGCACAAATGACCAGGCTCAAATTATTATACTGTGGACACATTATGCAAAGACCTAGCTCTTTGGAGATGGCTCTAATGCTAGGAAAGGTGGAAGGAAAGAGAAGAAGAGGATGACCAGTAGTTACTGTAGCAATGAGTGCACCATTGGAAGAGCCAAAGGACCAGGCTGGGAACAGATTGTCATGGAGCAAAACCTATCTATGTGATTGCTAAGAGTGGCACATAATAATCAATCAAATCATAGTTTATGATTTAGCACATAAACCAGCCAATTATGTCTTATTCAGCAAACCATGTTTAAATAAATTATGGCTTATTGACCTATTCATGCACTTTCTGGACTCTCAACTATTTGCCACACTTCTGTATGACTAAATGCAAAAGCCATCTCTGGAATCTGCCATATAAGGATCAAATCTATGCAGACAAAGGGACAAAGTTACCTAGGACAGGGCAAGATAATACTAGGATAAATGGAATTAATTTCTCCATATATCTGTGAAGTGGGCCTACTTAATCCATAATCTGTAAAGCTATGCAGCAGGGGGCAAAATAATTCAGAGCATTATAAATTAACCAGGTATAGAATAGCTGTATTAAATACCACTGCACTATAAATAAGCAGAAAAAAATGTGAGATACCTCAGTTGTTCCATACTTCTACATGTTAAGGTTATCTTGTTGCTTAAATTAAACGAAGCTTCCACTTTTCTCCATGTTGAGAGTATCTTTTGACCAAACAAAGAAAAGAAAATGGTTAGTCAAACAAATCAGCAAATGTTTTAAAAAGTGATCCTAATTTTAAGTAACATTGAGTAATGTCCAGAGATCTACATGAAAATGGGGAGTAGGCCTACCATGAGCTGCAAAGGTCTGGTGATCACTCAGTGGCAGCAGACAGGCACAATAAACTTTGCAAGTAGGTTTCGTAGGTCTAACAGAGTGCATAAGAAGAATTAATACTACATATCCAAATTGCTGGCAGTAAAAATAGCATTCATTTGTACAGGCAAGGAACACCCATTTCTTTGTTATCCAGACCCTCTGGTTTTCTTCCTCATATATGTACATACTAGACCAGTGTTTCTCAACTTTAGCAAGTTTAAGTTGTGTGGACTTCAACTTCCAGAATTCCCCAGCCAGCCATGTTGGCTGGGGAATTCTGGGAGTTGAAGTCCACAAATCTTAAAGTTGCCAAGGTTGAGAAACACTGTACTAAACTGTGTGAACTTTTGTTGATTTGCTCTCCACAGTGGTGGCAAATGTATTTGGCTTGGTGAGGGGCCACCAGTCACCTCATGGTTTTGCCTGGCATTCAGAGCTGCTGGCAGAGGCTTCAGCACATCTCTGCATTCTGAAGGGGTTTTGTTGCTTTATGGAGCATTACTGAGTGGGTACTTCATCAAAGCAAAGCACCCCTTCAAATATATGCATAGCATATACAGAGTGGGGCCGTGGGGGCTTAGTGGTTAAGACGCCAGGCTTGTCGACTGGAAGGTTGCAAGTTCGGTGGTTCGAGACCCAGGTGCCATGCGGTGGAGTGAGCTTACGCACTCACCCCAGCTCTTGCCAATCTAGCAATTCAAAAGGATGCAAACGTGAGTAGATAAATAGGTATCGCATTGGCAGGAAGGTAACAGCATTTCTGTGATTGTCATGCTGGCCACATGACCCTGGAAGTGTCCTTAGACAACGCTGGCTCTTTGGCCATGGAAATGGAGATGAACACTGCCCCCTAGTCTGTCATTAGACACAACTAAATGGGAATCTTTACCTTACCTTATATACAGAGTATATACAGTACATAGACTACATATTGAAACCATGTTTGGTGCAGTGGTTAAGGCACCAGGCTAGAAATTGGGAGACCATGAGTTCTAATCTCACCTTAGGCACGAAGCCAGCTAGGTGAACTTGGACCAGTCATTTCCTCTCAGCCCTGGGAAGGAGGCAATGGCAAGCCACTTCCAAAAGAAGTGAAAGAAAACTGCAGGGATTTTTCCAGGCAGTCGCCAAGAGTCAACACACACACACACACAGTAGGTTTTTTTTCCCTACAGATACCTGAATATATGGGCTGGTCAAAAAATCATTTTCAATTTTTTTCTTATTCTTTTATTACATTTGTATGCTACCAAATCTGTTAACTTATGGTGGCCTAGAACAGCAATTGAGCAACACAGTTAAAATATCTATGATAAAAAAGACATGCAATACATTTACATAAAAGAATAAAAAGCCACAGAACAATTTCTAATTAAAAATCCTATGAAAAATGTGTGTGTGTGTGTGAGAATCATATATGATATAATTAATTAAATTTCTACATAAACAACATAATAGCTCCTTAATGTATGAGTTCTGAAACACACAGATCTTTGGAGAGATTAACCACAAATTGAGGAAAGATTTCTGTTTGTTCCATTAAGAATTGAAGAAATGGAAGGAGGTAAAAGAAAGGAGGGTAGGAAGACTTCTGGAGCTGGGCTCTGCAGGCAAATATTCTCTCTGGGCAGGGCCACAACTAGGGGGGGCAAGCGGGGCATGTGCCCTGGGCGCCGCACTGGGGGGGCGCCAAAATGAGCACTGGGGGGGGTGTGCCAAAATGGGCACGGAATCCATGTTTGCCCCAGGTGACACAGACCCTAGTTGCGGCCCTGTCTCTGGGGCTCAAGTGATCACCAAGAAAAGGAAAAGCGGGGAATGTCCCCACATTGAGGCGATCAGCCACTGCTCTCAAAGGCTGCTGCTATAGTCAAGATTATTAAGCAGCATTATTAAGCAGGATATCTATTTTGTAGAATGACCTTTATGATAAAATGGATGCACACACACATTCACCTTTCCTTTTTAAAAAAAAGAATTTTATTAAATTTTAGAAAAAAGATAAAAGATACAGAAAAACAGAAAAACTACAAAAAAAAAAAAAACTAAAAAGGGTGTGAAAACACAAGATAATTTTTTTTAATAGTTTACAAAAAGAAGTGACTTCTGACTTTAAACGTCAAGGATATACAGCAATTTTCCATGATCAATCCCTTACTCTATATTAAAGCAAAATCACATTATTTCTATAAGTCAACCCCTTAGCACATTATAAAAATCACTTAAGTACCATTGTTCCCTCCCCTTATATTAAAAGAAAAGAAAAAGTATAAATCACCTAATCAACTTCCTCCTCCAAAAATAACAATTACTTAATTATTCCCTTCCTACTACTATTCTATACATTCCTGTCTACTGTAATAAAGATTAAAAAATTAAAAAGCATGTAAATTGTCTGCCATTATAATTAATAATACAAGAAACATGAATTACTATTTTTTTAAAAAAACCTTAATAATCTTAATCCCAATCATTAACGATAAGTAAAATCATCCAAAGCCAAAAGACCATCCAGATAAATATTTTTAGCCCCTTAACCCACTTCAAAATAGACCAAAACATTTATATATCCCCATAATAAACACAGAGCTATTTTCTTAAAGAAATCAAACAGCCCAACTGCTCCCCTCACAAACACAGGCTTCTCTTCCAAAAACCTCCCATACATAATAACCACTTCTTTTCCATAGCATTCCGTCAGAAAGTCAAATTCACTCATGTCTTGCAACTCAATTTCTCTATTAAACTTCTTCAGTTCAGCATTGTCAATTTCATCTGACATTTCAACCGAAGCCCCATCTCGCTCTTAGAAGAGACATTTCCATTGCTGTTAAATTCTTTGATTTCGTCCACAGTATCCTCAACCAGATGGCACATTTTAAACCACATATTTTCCACAATGCTCTGAATGTCTTGCATAATAACTTGGCAGGAATCAGAAAAAATCTGTTTAATATCTGCTTTAATATCTCGATGGAAGTCAGAGAGATCCTGGTTAAGATCATCCACGTTTCACGCAGTAAATTATGGCGCCCCCTAGGTACTTAACCGGCAGAAGTGAAAGGTAATGGAAAATTTCCGAACTGAGTTAAGATAACAGACAGTTCCCCAGACAAAGTAGCAGCAGGAAAATAAAAGTTCAGAACGGCAGATTCAATGTGTAGGAAAAATGCTAAAATCTTCAAAATTAGCACAAAAATAATGACAGGGAGACGATAAAGTACTCTCAACCCTCCTTAGTATTGGATGGAAGGCTTAAAAAGAATTTAAAAAAATTAATCACAAAAATAATGATAAGCACCAAGAGAGATCATTTCTCCTTAATATAGAAAGCCTCTCTTAGGGAACAAATACTTAAAAAAAATAAATTGGGTGCTTTAGAAATGGGATGGCTGGACTTAATATCCCTTTAGGGCTGCAGTGTGGCTTGGAAATGGTGACATCCCAACCTCCTGGCGAAGTCTTACCCATCGATCATAAACGCTGTTTACAATCTCCTGGCTGCAATTTGCCATCCAGAGGACAAATGGGTCAATTCTGAGCATTTTCCTTGATCCGGAAAAATGCTCTTGGGTTTCAAGGGAAACCAGCCTGAGCCCAAAAAACACTGCCACAATACCAGTTCTGTCTGCGGAGCTCGTGGGTACAGCTATTCTGTCCACCCTGATCCCACCGGAAGTCCACACATTCTCCTTTTCTGATGTATCTATGGGTGTGTACAAGTATAGATGTGTCTTTGAATATGAATGTGTGTGACTGTGTGGTACATGTGATGTGATGAAACTGTAGAATCCTGGGAAGATCCAAAAGATTTCCTGTGGTCAGACAGTAGATTTGATCTGAGTTCCCATCAAGAATTTGCTGATATTTTGGCATTGGGCCTTGAAGTATAGTAAAAATGTGAAAATAAACCCCCCAAAATTGGGTTTTGGCAAAACATTAGAAATTTCATTTGGCAGCATATCTTTAAAAAGATATCAAAAGCATAAACTTTAACCCATGATTCATTTTAAGACAGGGATGTTGTCTGAGCCTGAACAGAATTCATATTTCTATCATACATTTGTAATCTTGCAATAAGATATGTGATAGGGGAAAATATTAGAGGACTTTTCTGAGAATTAATAATATCCAAATGGAATTTTCATCCAGAGTTATTAGATTTTAGTGCCCATACTTCCAAGTAAGTACAGCTTCTACTCTGGTGGTTACTGATCTCACTTCATGAACTACCTTACTTTATGAAAATAAGGAGAACTTTATCATTTTTTGTCAGTTTCCTTCTGGACAGATTCTGAAAACTCCCAAAATTTCTAGCCAGCATGGCCGTTTGATTACAGACTGAGAATTGGGGGAATTGAAGTTTGACAACATCTGGGTGAAGGAAGTTTATGTAGTTGATACAAGAAGCTAAAGAAATACTGTAGAAGAAAAAAAAGATTTGGACTAAGCAGACTAAGTGGTAGGGAGATGTAATCCATTCCTAAGGTTGTCAGAAATAAGTTCCACCAAGTTCCAAACACATAAATAAAATCCACCAAAGGAAAGTGAGCAAAACTTCAGATGAGATATGTGCTTTGTTTCACCATTATACTTTGTTCCAGGAAAAAATCTGAACCCTCAGCAGATTCCTTTTATGTTAAGCTTTCCATCAGTTCAGTGTGAATGACAGACGGGAATGAGAGTACACAACTCAGCACCCCAAATTGTGTTTAATTGCCTGTTTTTTTATCCTGAATCATCATAACCATTTAAGAGCCTCCAGGCAACCTAATTATTATGTCACAGGGGATTGCCTATATTAATGTTGCTGAATTTCTTCACTGCCCTGGAAACCAAATGGTGAGTTTTGTTGCTATTTTCATGAAGGTGGGGGCTAGAAAGCGTGCAGATGTTCAAGGGGTTGGAAGCTCAGATTTAATTCTGGCTGCCTGATACAGATCTTTGTTGGTTGAATGTTTAATCACTTCTGCCTTTTTCCTCCAGCTCCAATAAAAGCACCAATAAAATATGTGATGTCACACTTATTTGGCATCAACAGAGTCACAACCAAATGATTTGGGATGGTGCGTAAGGGGAGGCCTGTAGCTTCCCGAAACAGGAGACCTGTTTTGTTTGAAGAAGATTCTAGTTGATACCAGAAATCTCCAGGCAGAGCTGAAAAAAAATCCATCAAAGAAAGCAGTTACAATAAAATCAGTAAAACAAAAAAATAAAGAATTGACCATAATATAAGCCTGGTAAATGAATGTTAGTGAGCACACATACTAAGGATTCATAAGCTTATCCATCTTTTTTATTTTTTATTTTGGCAAGGATACTTTTACCATGTATCCATAACAGATCATGAATTTCAGAATACCAGAATTTTCCTCATTTCACTGACAGACTTTAAAGTAGACTGTTTATACAGTTGCACAGCCATTGCCAAATGTTGTCCCACAATAACTTACTTCCCACATTTGCCCAGTTTCAGAAGTCTGTGTCTCCCAGTTACGTTTTACATATGACAAGAGTTTTACCACTTCCTTGTTTCCCTATTCCTGATTTAAATCACACTGGATGGTTTTCTGTTGCAAATCACAATCAATAAAAATCTACTCCTGAAAGGCAGTGACGGCGAAGATAAAAATTCCACAATATGTATTTATGAAGTTGATTGAGCATGGCAATCTCAGTTTAATAACCATATATGAATTGGTTTTGAGCTGTAGGGGATTATGTCAGTAGTTAAGTGTAAAGTATCCAAGGCTATGTTCTGGTTAGGGAGATCAAAATGGCCCGTGATACTGATCACAAAATGATACTGGCACTAATTAAGGGGGAAGAAAAAAACCAATAAAAAATCCCGTGATTGGATATGCTCTCCACCCCACCCAGTGAACCTTGTCACATTATGAATAGAATCTCTGTCGTCTGATTTACTATTAAAAATTTATTTGCTGAAGGATCACGGCCTTTACCACAGAATAATGACTGTGACCCACTTTCTCAATATATATTTAAAATGGTTGAAATGGTTCTACAGGGCCTGGGGAAAACTTGCAACAGGGTGAAGTGATAGCATTCTGAGGTGGTGAAATGGACTGAATCACTTCAAGTTTATTAATAAAATACAGTTCAGTACAGCTAGTAAAGTGGGGAGAAAGATTTTAACTTGGACTCTTTTGTAATGTTAGCCCCACCCCCACCCCCACAAGCAAGGATCGGTTTAGTCACCAAACACTTTTTTAAGGCAACTTCTATATAAAGTCTGAAGTGGTAAATTCCATTATATTACTGTGGAATATTTTGTTTTTTAAAGTGCTATATTAAGTTCTTTTATTATTATTTAACCAAGTGAGAGGGCCCAAATTTAAATCTTTTCTCTATATTCCAATTTTATCCACATGACTTTCAAGACTGTTGAGTTTGATTCATGTAGGGCATTTTTCACTGAGGAAAGAAAAGAAAGAGATTAACCTTCCTAAGTATTTATCTAGAACAGGCAAGTGCATAAAGGTGTCCTTTTAGTGGAATAGGCGGGAAAGAATATTCACAGTTACTGACCTATATTAGTACTTCTATATTGTACGTACTATTTTAAAGAACTTCCTCCTCCTGTCTCAATTAATCAGAGAACACATATCTAACACAGTACAAAATATACTGTTGCCACATCAATATTTTGAAAACAATGGACTATATTTTCCTCTACACATCATTCCAAATAATGGATAATGTCTGTTGCATTCAAAATAGGCTGGGATGATTCACATAATTTATGTCATTTGCATCAATTTATATCATGTGAGTAATGACATAAATGTATGCAAAATCATATACATTTACAAGAAAGTTATTTATGGATTTAATGGATATATGGATTTAACATATACTCCTTTCCCTGAAATCGTCCGTTAAATTGAGTTGCCCTTTAATGTTGAATAAAACCAGTTGCTAGTTGCCATCACATTGATCTCAACCTAGCAGTTTCTGGATCTGCTTTCAAGCTAACCAGGAAAATGCTTCTCTGCCTCCTCAAGCCTGGGGTTCTCTCGTTATGAGTCTTTTGCAAACATTGTGTTTCCTTTTTGAAAGTATTCTTGAAAAAGCAACCTATTTTAGATCATGCTAAAAACACTCACTAGTTTTAGCCCAATCAAAAGTATGATGCAAAACATCTTCCCATTTTGGACTTCTCCCTGAAAGGAAAGTATATAGCTCAACAGTGTAACAAAGAGGAAAACTGAGCGTAAAAAATTGCCTTCAACACGGTGTTCCCCAGATCATTTAGCAATTAATTCTGAATCAAAAAAGTCTCTTTTCATTATTTTTAATCTTGAAACTAGAAGCAATCAGTTGCCAGGTGCAATTCAAGGTGCTGGTTACCTGTGGGACTGCCTTAGTTTCTGCCTGTCCTGTAACACCAAGCAGAGCTGGTGTGTTCCAGGTCCCTTCCATCAAACAATGCCACCTACTGGGACTTAGGAAGGGGACCTTCTCTTTTGTGGTAGATGCCCTCTGGAACAGTGTCCACCCAGACAGCCACATGGCTCCCACCCTGATGATGTTCAGAAAGGTATTGAAAAGTTGGCTGTTCCACCAGGGCTGGGGATACAATGGTGTATCTGTAGAATTTTATCTGATTAAATGTCTTCCAGATGCACATGATCATTGTGTTTCCATTGGTTTTGTGCTTTTAATATTTTAAGTGGTCTGCAGTCTTGTGGAGCTGGGCAGCCTCTTAACTGAATAAAGTAAGTAAGTAAGTAAGTAAGTAAGTAAGTAAGTAAGTAAGTAAGTAAGTAAAGTCTCATTTGAGTTGTGCTTTGCTTCTAGTGATTGCATGAGCATGTTCATATGCTTTCCTTGGCAACAACAGAAGCTGTTTGCCATTTCCCTCTTCTAGGAAGTTTTTTCACCTTCTCTGCCTACACCCCTAGGATTTCCTAGTGAATGTCCATCTTAAGTATTTGCCAGGTTTAGCCATGCTTGCTTTTCTGAGTTTAGCCAAGGTCTTAAAACTTTCAGGTCCACTTAAAAATCTACAGGGGATGATTCCTTGATTGCACAACCTCCTAACCTGGTAGATTCAACTAGGTGTGTTTGATTACAGCTCCATTCTCTCCAACCATCACTGCAGACTTCTAGTTCTGTACAACTAAAAGTCACCAGGTTAAGAAAATCTACTTTATATTTTTTTTATCGTATGGCATAGCACTTATAACGTACTTTATAAGATGCATGCACTAACAATTCTCACTGCTCAAAAGATCTGAACATCATTGTACAGTTACATGTGGTTTCTTATGATTGTTTGCCAGAAGGTTGACAGAACAATAGAATGATATAACAGGGGATGTCCATTAATCTTTTAACTAATGAGAGCAGACTAGTTAAGATGTGAAGATTCACAGGCAAAGCACCACCAGAAATCTCTCCAGGTGATTTATCAGAGCACTGCAAGGTACTATAATCAGTTAGAAATTCTGATGAACAAAAATCAGGATTTGCATCTTAAAAGTGTCACGAAAGAACATTACATGGCATGACATTTTGCCAGTAGCCACTTCAGCATTACTCACGTTGACACCACTCTGTATTATACAAAGGAACAAACCAAATCACAGCTGCACTTACTGCTTGGAATTGGGCTGGGGGGAGGAAAGAATCAAATACTTGTCATTATTTATTGGCTGCCTACTTGAAAACAGCCACTGCAATTTCAGCCAATTGTGACTAGAATCAGAATATTGGAATCTCAGGCTGTAATACTGCAAACTATCTCTCTATCATATATTATATGTATACAGTTAGGTACATTGAATTGAATACTATATAGTGGCAATAGCAGACCTGAGAACCTACAGAAATTAAATAATTCATAAAACATCATGCTAATCAGAAATATAGAATGCAATAGATTTCAGCAATGTTCAACAATTTTCTTGGCATGGTGTGTCCAGTATACAGTAAGTATACTGCTTGCATCTTGATTCATTTTATAGGTATGGAGCAGCTTCAAACATCATCCAAAGCCAAAAGGTGATTTGTTTGTATTTGCATTATTACAGTCCTGTGTAAATCTTGCTGCTGTTATGGTTATCCAACAAGCCATTGTTAAAACAAAGGATAGCTTAGAGTGGATGTCAGCCATAGAGGATACTCCGCTGTTTTAATCCTTTTCAAATGAGCAATAGATAAAAATATGGAGCCCAATTATGTGCTAAACCGTAAGCCACCATTCTTACAACACTAACCATATTCAAAGTCCATGTTGAGGCCATATGTTTATTAGGCCTTTTGAAGATGTACAGAATACAAGTCTCGAAGCAGACAACATTTGAAGAAGAGGAAGGGGAAGGAAAGTGTGGAGAAGAGAAAAAGAAACGGGTGTAGTTACTGGCTACTTTCCCCCCTTTTTCTTTTGGATTATTAACCATCTGGTCTGATAAGGTATTATGGAAACTCAAAGCTTTGCACACTGTAAACCAGAAAAATGGGCTGCATTCTTCAAATTTACACAGGGCATGCACAAAATAACTTGAATATAAAGTCATCTGGACTGTCTAAAAACTATTTAAATGGCAATTTAAAAAATCTATCCAATTAGCTTAAAATGTTTCCAGGAGGGTGACCCATTGGATACAATTTGCCTATAGCACTGTGCCTCTGCCTCCCTGCCAGCTTTAAAAGGGGTGGTTCCCAGGGCCGCAACTAGGGTCTGTGTCACCCAGGGCAAACATGGATTCTGCTCCCATTTTGGCGCCCCACCATGCTCATTTTGGCGCCCCACCAACACGGTGCCTGTGGCACATGCCCTGGTTGCCCCCCACCCCTAGTTGTGGCCCTGGTGGTTCCTTGCTGGTGGGGCAAAAATAATTGTGTGGCTGCCATAAACAGAGAGAGCTCTGAATATGTCAGACACAATAGCTCCTCATTGGCAGCGGCGGGCTCTCCAAATGGGATTGTTGTGGTTATGGTGCTACATTTATGGCAGCTCTAGAGTGCCGAGTGTATTTTCTTTCCAACTGGGGGCACTGGAAAGGATCTAATGGCCATTCTTCCCCAATTTTATCTTCGTGGGCATGATCCCAGCAGGACTTAGCCAGCTTGTTTAATATATTATGAATTTAAAGAAATTAGCCCATTAGGAATTAACTCTAATCATGTTGGAATTGTACTAAGTGGGATTAGAGTTATTAGAGCTATATCATTGTGAAAGAGTACTAGATTTTTGCTCTTTCACAATGACTTAAAATGCTTGCCAGGGAACTTTAAGGCCCTCCCCCTCCAAAAAAAGCATAGACTAAGCTCTCTGAGTCCCTTTGCCTTCACCACTATTTGTCTTGCTACTCTGTATATTTTGAATTGAAAGTAGTATGTGCCCAAGTGGGAGCCGTATGTATATTGCTCAGCAGCTAGAAGTTGGCCTACTTGCTCCCTGGTGGTGGTAAAATATATTCCACTGTTTCTTAGAATAGGCGCACAGACTAGATACGGATCCTACCAGTGAATAGGTTAAATGTGCCATAACTCTTTAGGTGCAAAAAGCAAAACAAAATAAATGGGTCAGTGCTTATGCATGTTTTAATTAGGGTTGATCTCCTTGTTGGGATGTCTGGCCCTGTTGGAAATTCCAGGGTTCCATGAACAGAAGAGATCTCACCACAGAGCCATCTTCTAATGCAGAAAGGATAGAAGTGTGCTCTATCGTCATGCATGTTTGGCAAGTGGTAAGCAGTGTCCCAGTCTAAATATTGCCAAGGGATTTGGCATTCTGGAGCCTGGTCTATAGGACTCTGCAGGCTGAACATCAAGTTTCATCCACTGACTAGGGGATCCTGAGACAGAAGATTTACTATTCAGATCTCTGTGAAGTGCAATGTCTCATGGCCCTGTGATATAGACATAAAGGGTCCTTAGACAACTACGGATTACAGGCCATCTAGTTGGTTTCAACTTTTATAATCACATAGAAATTCTTTCTCCTTGACGATCTGTCCCCAACATGGTCTTTCAGGTCTTCCAACAGTGTGCCCATTACCATTGTAACTGAGTCCATCTACTTTGCTGCTGGTTGTCCTGTTCTCTTTTCTTCTACTTTTCCCAGCATTAGAGCTTTCTCCAGAGAGCTAGGTCTTCACATAAGTAGGATCTTTTGAGCCTACAAGCTCTTATCATTTATGTTGTGCCTTAGGATGTGCCCATGTGGGTTTTTATTGTTGAAATGGTTTTATTAATTAGATTGCTACAATTTACCTCTTCCATATTAATGTTTACACTTTATGAAAGAGGCCTTGCAATTAGAAAAGGACTGTATGAATGTTGCTGGTTCGGTTTGCAGGCAGTACATGATAGTACCATCTTTTTGCCTTTAAATCCACCCTCCTAGACTCTTGTTTTGTTTTCTTTGAGTAATAGGCAACTGCTGCTGGTGCGTTAAATTGCTTTTTGGGTGACAAGGGGAAGATAACTGTGTGTAGTCCTTTCTCCTGTTGAAAACCTCCATTTGTTCAGGCAGAGAGCATGATCCAAAACATATATGCTTTTAGTGTGTGTTTTCAATTAAAGTAAGACTCAGTCCATAAAGGAGGGATTACAGAATTTTATTTCAGGAAGCCAGGGTTGCCTAAGGCTGAAACAATAGTGATAGATTCTTGTTTTAAATTGTATTTGTATTGTATTTTTATTCAATTGTATTTATATTCAATACAGTTTGTATGTCTTGGTATGTGCATGTACAATTTTAAGGGTCAAACACATGCACATACACACACAGACGGGGGAGTATTCAAGTTCCCTTCTCCTAGTAGTGTATCTTTTTTTGATCTACCTGGTGACATCTCTGAAAGATCTCAAAGTGGTTTCCAGATAGTAAAAATAAATATATTGATTTGGAAATACAGGACATTTCAGTAACATAGTTTCCTGTCCGAGTAGGACTAAGATTCACCTCCAGACCTATCTTCATATAAAGGAACAGATTCTTTCCCCAGATTCTGGCTGTTCCCTGGAAAGCTACTGTTCTCAAGCAGCTCCCCTTTTCCTACTCCGAGAAGCCCAAATTTGGGGCTGGATTTTGGATTTCACAATATTATGAGAATAAAGTTGCCAGATTTATGGTGCAAAATTTCAGGGAACCACTAGGGGGCAGCTAAGAATTAGATTTCTCTGTCTCTCTTTGCTACCATCTAGTGTTTTTCCAAATGTTTGCAGCCCAGAACTGGTAATCCCAATGAGGACTTCTTATCTGCAAAATTTTGACACAGAAAGGAGTAGTACATTCTTAAAGTAAAAAAAAGTAACCAACTGAGCATTTATAGTTTTTTTCTACATGCTCAGCTAGATGTCCTCAAAAAAAGATACTGTGGCTAACACTGTCAGCTCTGGCAGTTTGTGGATCGACTCCAGGATCATTTGCCATTGCTACCATCACCTGCCACTTTCTGATTAGTTATTTGATGCTATGGAAGGTCTAGATTTTAATTATTACCACCCACTGCCTTGACAGGCATGGGTTTTTAACTCATTTGCATTTTGTTCATACCTCATTCTTCATGTTATACATAACAGCTGAAACAGACCTGGCTAGGGGTTGCAGACATGGCTGATTGCAGATAGTTCTTTGTAAACCTTTATATTAAAGGTCTTTAGATGTACAGTAACACATAAATATTCTCCTGCCTAGGGCAGATGTCAACTCACATTGTCATCTGTACTGTACAAATGTGAACACCTTATTATAACCATATGCTATTAAAGATCAATGAATTATTGGCAACTTAATTGAAACCTTACAGCATTTCCATATGCACACTCCTAAATTTTACTTGATGACTTCAGAGAAGGAGAGAATAAAATAATAGATTCCCTTCTTCCTGCTTTGCTTGGTTTAGCTGGGACAACAACCCATTCCTGAACAATCTTCACTGGCGGCATTACATGTAGCTACATTAAGATAGTATTCATATGATTACAGAAAAGATCTCTCTCTTGGCAGGGCATTCTGTTGGGGATGCTCCTCTTTCCTTACCAAGCTGTTTATAAATATTGCTCCATGGTGGGGGTGGTAGTGGAGACTGAAGTGAAAAAGTAAGGATCAGGTTCCAAGAAATATCATATAATAATCATACAAATCATTAACCTTCATTAACTGGCAACAGTGATAAGATGAATTCATGTACATTTTCTTTTGACTCTATCCCTTGTGCCAGTATTGCTCTTGTATTTCAATCTATGACTTTTTCATTGGCACTTTCCTTCTCATTACATGCTATCCAAATTCTGTATTACTTCTGAGAACAAAAGGAGCCACTGGTGTGAATTTGTCATTAACATGCAAAAGAGTTCTGCTCTAATAACAATGTGATCTGCTTCTCTGTATGTTAATACAACTCACCCTAAGAATCTTGAATGCTGCCCAAACATAGGGGACAAGAAGTGTGGATGTGTCTAGGTGAGTAGAATTTTTGTGAATTAACTATGAGTGACTTGGTAACATATTTTCTCTAAAACCTTCTGCTTACTACTCTTGCAAATCAATTCTACATTCCATAAAAGAGATGGGGGGATTTTGCTTGCTGAAAATGGCAACTCGAAATGAGGTTCACTGCTCCTTGAGTAATATAGCTTTCTTTGTACTAATAGCATCTTAAAAGGGTCAGTGCTTTGGCTATAACAGTGCATCATGGAATTGCCTTGTCTCCATACCCCCATGCTATTTAGATGGTTCAGGGATCCACTTCAAGTATAATAAATGGGGAAAAAACAGGCAAATGATCTTCCAAATGCTTAAGTGGGGACAAATGGATTTTGGTGAACCTATGGCATTAGAAATGTGTGTTTTTTGTGATGCAATGATAATCACAAACAATATTCTTTTTGCCAAGAATGGAAAGGAGTACCTTGTGAATTCCAACAGGAGGGGTCTAACTGACTCTTACAACTGTGATGCTCTCAGTGATGGAGAACACATATAAGAACATATATTTATCTCTGCATAGTCCACATTGACTGGCAGTGTCCACAGCTATCTAGGAACAAGCTTTTCCAGTTCTGCCTGGAGAGGTCAGGGATGAAAAGTGGGGCCGTTTTCATGCAAAGCAGAGGCTACACAACTAGTGTTTATTTCCTTCCTAGAAACATCATAAAGTAATGCTAAATATTACTTTAACAACTTTTGCCACCATAAAGTAATGCTAAAGATTACTTTGATAACTCTTTCCTTTCTCTCTATTGCTTCTTACAGGGTAGGGTAGCATCTTACAATTGCAGCTGACAGTCCATAAATGCAAAAATAATTTGGCATATTCCACTGAATTCTAGATACATAAAGAACTAAACAGATGCAAAAAAATTCAGGTATTTTCTACTAGGGAACTGAAGGCCAGCTAGCTTTGATAGATGGAACCTAAATCGAGCCAGATTCTTAAAACTGCAAGCAGGACAAACAGCGAAGAGTATTACGACACCTTAAAAAAAAGTTATTATCAGATAGGTTTTTGTAGATCCTGATCTATTTCACTGAATGCATGAACTGTAGTTCTGAGGAAAAAGGCACCATCTACACACACACAGTGAAATAGTGAATGGAGAAGTGTGAATCAGAGAAAGACCATTAATAAAACGGTAAGTGTGACCTACATGGTCTTGCATTGATGCATTGCAGATTGGAGCTTGCAAGGGAGACTTCCCAACCTTTCTTCTTCCTATCTGCTGCCACCAGGAACCTTTCCAGGACCATCAGAGTCCATTGGAGTTGGGTGGGCATAACAAGTTTAAATCAATCAATCAATCAGTATTGTTATAACCTGTGGGCAGACCTCTGGCTGCTTCTCTGATCTCCTTCAGGAATGGACACAAAGTCATAAATACTCCTGAAAACAAATAAGCACAATTTTGTATACTTGTTTTATGGAAGACACACTGGTGAAGTGGAGGGATGAGAAGCACACCTGCGTATAATAGCTAGTAGATATGAGAATAATGCAAAACTAAGATTAGGAACAGGTATCAAATCAGCCAGAGTAGATAATTGTGAGAACAAACCGGGAGTTTCTGACATCAATGGTAAGGGAAAGGAAAATTCACCCACCCCTCCTTTTCTCCAGTTACCAATGGAAATATAAAAGAATTTTTCCCCTCTCCATTGGAAGGTAAGAGTCTATGATTAAAAAAAAAAAAAGGCTACCTGCAGCCAAGTTCAGAAAAGGTAAATCTTGTTTCTGGACTTTCAAATTGTTACTGTACGTATTCATTTTTGCAGAAATACAAATGCCCTTTTACATTATTTAAATGGCATGTAATTAAGTAGCGAGGTTCTTGGTTGCTACAGAGGGAAATCCAGCTTGCGCTATGATTCCAAGCCCAGAGGGCTACAAAGAAGCACAAGAAGACTAAGGGGGAGAGGGAAAAAAAAGGGGGGGGGGAAGGAGCGAGGAGAGAGAACAGAAGTGTTTAACATTCAGAATTTGTCCACAGCCGATAATTTATTGGAACTCATCTGTAACAAGGCCTGGCACTGATTTATAAGTTGATTTGAAAAATAAATAAAAGTGATAGAAACCTGCATTCGGTTTTAATGATAGACTGTTGCAGCGTGAAAAGTAAGGATATGAGACATTGCAAGGAAATTAGATATTATGCCCTCAAGACAACTACAGCTACCAGCCCATTAATTGTTAGATATTTATTATTAAAAATTTCTTTTCATGACTGACTGCAGAATATTTGTGCTGTTAAAGTTGTTGAGTACTGATATGAATGGAGTGCATGGAAGTCATTCTCTCTTCCTCCCCTCCTCCTCCTTTTGTCTGCGTGCCTGTGGTGTGTGCCTGACAAGGAGAATGACCTGAGAGAGATGGCGAATCTCTACTGTGCAAGCATGAAAAACACCCCGTGTGGCTTCCAGACCACTTGCTAATCCATGAAATCTAAGGGCACAAGCCACCTAGAAATTATTTTGCGTAGTTTCAAATTATTCTCAGTGGGGTGGGTGATTAATGTCTACAGTGTGTGTATACTGCTTGTACACTTGGAAGCATGTTTTAGCAAACACCCACATTTAAAATACAGTCCCTTTTGTAGTTGGCAGGAAAATGTAACACTAGCTGTTCTGTCAAAATGTCTTGATGATTCCATCAGATGTTAAACAAAAGGAAGAACAATTGAGCTGTGCAGACATGCACACCTGTATATCTACCAAAGCAGGAAGAGGAGATGGAGAATTTTACAACTGTATTTCTAAAAATTGCCTGGGTCTGTGGTTGAAATACATAAAATTCACATTCTGTTTTATTTGCTTGAGACATTGTAGGACAGCCATGTTAGTCTATGGTGGCCAAAAATCAATGCACTCTATGCATCTGATGAAGTGAGCTGCAGCTCACAAAAGCTTACTGTATGCCTTTTAATAAAATGTGTTAGTTCAGAAAAGATGCTACCAGACTTCTGATTTAGTTGCCTGAGTAATTTTACTGTGCATTTTGCATTTCCTTGTTTTAGAATCTGTTAAGTGCAAGAGCTGCTGTAATGCTGTGGCATGCAGCAGAGCCTCAGGTTGGCAGAAGCCACCTGGAGCTCATGTTTCATTACCAAGTTTATCGCCAGTCAGTCAGTTCTGATTTCTGTTAGAAGGTAAATGATACCAGTGTTCTAATCTGTTTCATGTCTAAGATCCCCAATTAAAAAAAGGGAAATTATTCCAGAAATAGTTCATATATTTGGAATGTCTATTTTGTGATTATTTGTAATGTAGTGCAAATTATTTGTAAGCTGCCCAGTCACTTTTATAGAGAGATGGGCAGTGTATAAATTTAATAATAAATAAAAATAAATAGACATTCATTATATGGAACTATATGATACAAGACCTTCAGCAAAGGATCGTTACCTTGTCGTGGTGCTGGAGCTTGAGCACCTCAATGATGCCATGAGCTAAACCGTGAAGGGCCACCCAAGACGGGAAGGTCATGACAGAGAGGTCAGACTAAATGCGATCCCTGGGGAAGGTAATGGCAACCCACCCCAGTATTCTTGCCGTGAAAACTAAATGGATCAGTACAACCAGAGATATGTCGGTATACCATCGGAAGATGAGACCCCCAGGTCGGAAGGTGGTCAAAATGCTACTGGGGAGGAACAGAGGATGAGTTCAACTAGCCCCAGATGTGATGACGCAGCTAGCTCAAAGCCGAAAGGATGGCTAGTGGCCGATGGTGCTGGTGGTGAACGGCGAATCCGATGTTCTAAGGATCAACACACCATTGGAACCTGGAATGTAAGATCTATGAGCCAGGGCAAATTGGATGTGGTTATTGGTGAGATGTCAAGATTAAAGATAGACATTTTGGGCATCAGTGAACTGAAATGGACTGGAATGGGCCACTTCACATCAAATGACCACCAGATCTACTACTGTGGACAAGAGGACCACAGAAGAAATGGAGTAGCCTTCATAATTAATAGTAAAGTGGCTAAAGCAGTGCTTGGATACAATCCAAAAAACAATAGAATGATCTCAATTCAAATTCAGGGCAAGCCATCTAACATCACAGTGATCCAAATATATGGCCCAACCACAGATGCTGAAGATGCTGAAGTAGAGCAGTTCTATGAGAATCTGCAGCACCTACTGGACAACATGCCTAAAAGAGATGTTATTTTCATCATGGGAGACTGGAATGCTAAGGTGGGCAGTCAAATGACACCTGGAATTACAGGTAAGCATGGCCTGGGAGAACAAAATGAAGCAGGACATAGGCTGATAGAATTTTGCCAAGACAACTCACTCTGCATAACAAACACTCTCTTCCAACAACCTAAGAGACGGCTTTATACATGGACTTCACCAGATGGACAACACCGAAATCAGATTGACTACATCTTTTGCAGCCAAAGGTGGCAGACATCTATACAGTCAGTAAAAACAAGACCTGGAGCTGACTGTAGTTCAGATCACGAACTTCTTATTGCACAATTTAGGATCAGACTAAAGAGATTAGGGAAGACCCACAGATCAGCTAGATATGAGCTCACTAATATTCCTAAGGAATATGCAGTGGAGGTGAAGAATAGATTTAAGGGACTGGACTTAGTAGATAGAGTCCCGGAAGAACTATGGACAGAAGTTCGCAACATTGTTCAGGAGGCGGCAACAAAATACATCCC